>NC_046659.1:148750548-148755030 GCF_010883055.1 Belonocnema kinseyi | reverse complement strand
AAGCTAGAAGGAACTGTTAGGTGATATTTTTTTGCTCTTCTTTTGCTCTCTGATAATATATAATACGTTCCCCAAAAACTACCGCTAAGTCATACATACTCACCCCTCGTGTTTAAAAACGTTTTAAAATATTAAAAAACCACCTTGAACAATGTAAAAATGATTTAGAACTCCAAATTAATTATATTCCACTTAAAAATTTCCCTCTCATTATAATTTCCGCAAAACTATACTTCCACGTTAACGTATGCAGCAGAAAATATTCTGCTGGAAGATTTAATCAATTTGGAGTTCCAAATCATTTTTACATTGTTCAGGGTGATTTTTAAGCTTTTAAAACATTTCTGGTGACAAGGGAAGGGCATGTACGACTTAGGGGTAGTTTTTGAGTAACGTATGATATATTAACGGAGAGCAAAAAAAAGGAAAAAAAAATATCAACTAACAGTTTCTTCTAAGTTTGATTTTTTTTAATGCTTTTATTATACATATAAAAGTTCTGCTGCATACGTTCACGTGGAAGGGTAGTTTTGGGGAAATTATAAAGGGGACGAAATTTTTAAGTGACACGTGATTAATTGGAAGCCCTAAATCATGTTTACATTGTTAAAGGTAGTTTTCCCATTTTGAAATATTTTTGTTCGCGGGAGGTAGCTGGGTAAGACTTAGGGGTAGTTTTTTGGGAAACTTAATATATGTCATCATAGAGCAAAAAAGGTAAAAAAATTTTCACTCATCGTTTATCGCATTATGATCATTTTAGCGAGTTTTCGTTGGTGGCGCCGCTGAGTGAACGTCCTGCTAGCGCCACCACCCTTTTCTCCGGAGTTTAAACAGCAAACAAATTTTTTTAGCATAAGATTAGAAAAAAAATATGAAGTATTCTATTTTATAATTTGCCTTGGTGGCGGCGCTGAGTGGACGGATATAGTTTAATCAAATCTGTCAATTTTTTCAAAAGTTATCGTTCTAAGAAACTAAAAATATACAAACACACGCACAACTAAAGATACATTCACGAAAATCCGTTGTTCGTATTCAGAAGGTATTAAAGGGTGGACAATTGACAAAAAGAATAGAGGGTGGGGGCAACATTTACACCAATACAATACCTTTCCTCATAAGAATTTAAAAAGAAAACACATGCAAGTACACAAAAAATGTGTGTAGACTATTCTAGTTTTGTTATTGTGATGTGATTAATTATAGTCAGTTTTGTAGTAATAATATGAAAATACTTTGCACTGGTACCTTCTACAAAATATTGTCGATTATGTAAAAGAGAAATACACTCACCTGATGCGATATTTGGAACTGTTCGTTTAAGAATATATAAGTAAAAGTTACGCAAATGACTTCAATCTATGTGTTTGTCATCTCAACCATACAATAGTCATTTTATTTTATTTAATAAACGATAAGTTGTTATCGAGCGTGCATGAATTTCGGAACATTATTGACATTATTGCGACATTATTGAGAAATTCAGATCCAAATATTGGTTGAGTAGGGTGAAGTGCAGGAGAAGGGGTGGAGCCCAAGCTCGGATTGGATTAACGGCACTATTAAAAGCGGTACTATTCTGAAGGTAGACTTCTGAATTTATTAGAATTTATTATATTTTATTAATCTGAATTAATTAGCATTCTGAAATTTCTATTCTTTACATTAGTAGGTGTACAAAGTTTTGAACGAAAGTTGAACAAAATAAAATTAATATGAATCATGAATATGATATGTATATCTTTAAACGTGTTTTCTTAAGATATTCTAATTAGAATTATCCGTTTCTAAAATTTTCAGCTTTAACATTCAAGCTCTTTTTTTACAAGAATATATTAGATAAATTTTTAGATTAATATTTACAAAAACTGGTTGAATATAATTTTAGAAGTTCTACATTACGAAATTATATCACATAATCAGAGAGAAAATTCTCTAATAGTTATCCCAAATAAAACTGCATAAAGGCAGATATAGACCGGCATATTCGCATAACATTGAACCTTTTTTTTTATTCAAACTGAAGACCTTTGCTTGATTCAAATATGATCTGTTAAACTTTGTAAAAAACTTCTAAAAATTTTAAGTAATAGCCCAATTGATACTGCGACCTCTTCTTCGACTTTTAGTTTGACATTAGAGAGCGTACTCCCAAGTAGCCGAAACATAAGGTACAAAATATGTCTATCTATATAGTTAAGAATCAAGACAGCAACCGATAACAAAAATAAAAATAATTTATGAAGTTTAAGTAAAAACCATAAGCATGTACAAAATCTACATTTCGTAAAGAAAACACTGAATGGACGGGAAGCAAATTTCCCGCGAAACAATATCTTAGATCTTAAGTATAATACTTATACTATATATCCTAGTTTTAAATAAGTGAAATTCAGCGAAGTTATATTATTTATATAATAGATAGTTTTGTGAGTAAAAAGCTTTTCGATATCTTTTACGTGCTTCGATTTCGAAACTGCATGCAGGAAAACAGTAAACGAAACCATGCTGTAAAGGAACAGAAACTAATACAGATATACATAAGTTATAATAATCTTTTTGATTTGTGCAGATATTATTAACGAATAAGCAATAAGCTTTTATTCAGTAGATGTCACAAAAGTTAGTACATACAGCGAATGCTTATCGTGCAACCTGATATCAAGTTCTTTAAGAAGTTTGATTTTTGTTCTCTATAATTCTGTCTTCTGAGAAGAAAATCAAGATTAATACTCAAGTTTTATTTCTTGCTCAAAAAAGAACCATTTTTATATATTGAATAAACGCAACCGATGTTCTGTCGAAACGTCATATTTGTATTCTGAGAAATCTCTCCGAATGGTACAATAAACAAAATTTTGGACCAGTTATCTGCAAACATACATCTTATTCCTCAATTACTACACCCCGGGCGACAAAACACCATATCCTAATTACAAAATATTACGTATTTTAATGTTAATGCCAAATGAACGACTAACGAAAATAGCTTAGCAAGGTAAAGTAAATGGCCAATGAAAATATTGTTAATAGGGTGAATGACGCGTGAAACAAAATAACTTGAAAACTAATGGACCCAAGTAGGGAACCTCGTAAGCGACCTTGTGACGATCTTTACTTGGGGTGATTCTATTGAGATTGATCAGCAACCTGAATTGTCGCAGAATTGCGGAACTAACGTATTATTTAAATAATTATCTAAAGAATTCTTGATGAATTAACAAATTCTATACCCCTTCCTTACATTACTCCCTTTCCCACTGAGTAAGTCACGCCTACCTCGAAAGGGAAATTGCTTAATGGTGTAATGATAATTATAATAATAATGTATGATGTGTATGAAACAAATGTTCTAGAACGTGTTTACTCAATATGCTTTAATTGAAATTGATCGTTTCGACAGTTTCCAGACTCAACCATAATTTTTTTTTCACGATATATCTGACTATACTATAAAATCATAAATATGATTTAAAATTTCCAATTTAGAATTGCAAACCATAGAAAGAGAACGATTTCAAAATGAATCAACTTGAATTCTGAAATCGTATATGAAATGTTTCATCCCGTTTTTGTCCATTTTGTCAGATTCAAGAAATTGTAAGAGTACCGATAAAGAAAAATTTTGAAAATGGAGAAAAGATGTCTCTGGAAATGTTGTGCATACGGGTTTTGAAAAATATTAATAATTTGAAATTGATCAATAATCGCCTATAGTTTTTGTGCCAGGAAAATGTTTACAAAGAAATTCATATTTTCCCAATTTTTATATTTGTGTAGACAGCAAGTATTTTTCAGGTGTCAGGAAATACTAACTGCGTCGATAAATTCTTACAGCTTTTTATTTGCTAATGTTTAGGCCATAACGCATGTAGTCTAATACGCGCCTATTTTCTAGAATGATTACAAATTTAAGTAAAGATTTAAAATGTGTCACAGACAAGGATGGTGTCAGGAGCATATATTGCAATGCGCATCCTTTTAACAAGTTTGAACTAATTAGTTAAGAGGGAATGTATGACCCATACATTCCCGAGCCTTTCTGAAATCCGCATCAGCGTGAAAATAATAATAATAATGGAAAGTGTCTTTTTTGAGCCAATGATCCGCGACTTTTGTAACTGCGTATGTCCGAGGAAGCGATGGTCTATTTTACATTGCAAAGTATAAACTTGTAATAACACATTAATAATAAACTATTTAAAAAATGAGCTTTTTCCTTGACTTGGTCTCTAGTGGCTCCTTTTTCTACGAAAAGATGGCGCCAGACGTCGATTAGCGTAAAGAAATATACTTTTTACGTGAAAAAATATTAAGGACTTCTATGAAACGAACTTAAAATAAACTGACATGTAGATTTCGCGATATATTGAGCACTTCACGGTTGCCGAACAGACGCGCAAAGTAGCATTTTTAACGCAAGTATCCTGAAAACATATTCATATTTCTTGACATGCCGTTTTAGTGGCTAATTCGTAA
>NC_046659.1:148749264-148750448 GCF_010883055.1 Belonocnema kinseyi | reverse complement strand
GGGTTTCTGCTGAATATGGTTACAAAAATAAATTGGCAGTCGCGGACAATTGTCCAGGGGTGGTCCCGAAGGAATTAACCCCCAAGCGAAGGTGTGAAAACCATGCCGAAAGCTGAATGGTACCTGGGTGAGGTGTCTAGAACGGTGACTCTGGGATACCAGGCGACCTCTCAGAGTAAGCAGCCTTATACTTGCATGCGGGGCTCTACAAGGATGGACGAACCCCTTTCCATAGCTTCTCGTGGGAACAACAATGACAACACCAAACATAGTTGTAGTAAGTGCGGTTCAAAACAACAGAACGCGCAGGGCTCTCGACAATGGGTCGGCCAACAATGCCGACCAATCGAGAGCTGGGGGAGCCAATGAAAATGGATTCAATGCGATGGATCGGTGGGATCTCGTGACCTTTGGATGGATGGAGTGACTGAATCACGACTTGCTAGACTGCTGCGTTGCAAGTGTGGCCCGTGAACGGGGTTACATGGCACGGCTGCATGCTCTGTGGTGCGAGAAACACCCGGAGCTATCGCACTTTTCGCTGCAACGTCTGCGAAACCATGCTGAACTACTCCGTAAAAGGGGCTATGTAAGCGGAACGCCTACTCTACCACAGCTAGAACAAGCCGGCAATTTTCCGGTGAATCCGACCTCGGAGCTATCAATTATTGTGTGTATAATGCAGCGAGAGCTTTGGGCGATGCGAATCGTAAAACAAAACCAACGGCTGATCATAATACCAAAAGACGAATGCATCAACTTGCCATAAAGATAGGCTGCGCTAGACAGTACGCCTCCCGCATTCAATGTATGATTGACTACATCACATCTGGCAGAAATTTTACCGCCAAGGTTCGAAAGTTCGCGCTCGAACTCCGGACCCGTTATCACACACTTAACAAGTCAAAGCTGCTGACCATCAGGCAGCATATTGTTGAGAGAATACGGATACTACCTGACGCTAAGAGAAGTCTAGAGCGGAAGGAGAGATGGGTCAGAGAGAATCAACAGTTTCTCTCTGACCCATCTCGACTCTCCCAAGACTGGAGGGTCTTGGTAGTGCCCACCCTTCACTACCGATTAGGTGAAAAAAGTATTAAGAGGGATGAAGAACTATTCCGCACCGGGACCAGATTGTATCAAAACCTTGTGGTGGAAGAAGTTTTCTTCAACCCATCAGCATT
>NC_046659.1:148744973-148749164 GCF_010883055.1 Belonocnema kinseyi | reverse complement strand
GCCCTGCTATCTGAGAAAATACTAATGTTTCTTTTCACGCAATACTCCATTGCCTTATAGGCGCACTGGAGTAAGGCCATAATCTCAGATTGCAGAACTGTTGCGTAGAACCCCATCGCTATTGTGAAGCATATTCCGTTCCTTTTAGGGTATACATCTGCACCAGCGTTCTCTTTGTGCCTAGAGCAATCTGTAAACCAGTTTTCTCAGCCACTGGGCAGGTGTGCCTCAACGTTAGCCCGTTTCTCTTTTGTGGATAGACTAACCCGGTACTTCTTGTCGAAGAGGCAGTGGACCTAGGGCGATCTTGGGTGTCGACTTCTAGGCGCCAGTGACACCTCTCAAAATCAGTCCCCTGATTCTTTCAAGTCGGGACTTCACAGTAGAAAGTTCGAGCCTGGTTCACCAGACGACTGGCGCATAGCTTAGTCTGGGTCGCAAGATCGCTGTGCAGATCCAAACAAATGACTCCGGTTTTAAGCCCCAGCTTTTTCCTATGGCTCTTCTACAGAGCCAAAAAATCACTACTAGCTTCTTGCACTTGTTTTCCACGTGCTCGTTCCATGACTGCTTCTTATCTAGGATGACTACTAGATATTTGGCTTGCCCTTTGATTTCGAGCTTTTGTCCCCCCAATTTCAATGTATCCGTGTTTCCCCACTTGTACCTTTTTGTGAACACAACCACATTAACATTAATTTACATTAATTACATTACATTAATTTAGAATTGTGCATACAGAACCTTTAATTCGTAATCACGAAACGAAGATATGCATTACTAATAGGTGCGTTAGGGTAGACTAATCAAAACATTTTAAAAATGGAAAAAAATTTTATCTAGAAATGTACTATACAAGGGTCCTGAAAAGTATAAATAATTAAAATCAATTAATAATAGCCTCTAGTTTTTGCGTTATGAAAAGGTTAATAAAGAAATTAATATTCTCAGAATTTTATTCTTCTTGCAGATCACACGTTCTTTCCGCGTATCATTAAATCTTAATGGTCTCGATAAATTCTTACAGCTTTTTATTTATAATGCTTAGGATATGACACATGTAGTCAAATATTCGGGTCTTTTCAAGAAAGATTCTAAATTAAATTTATATTTGTTATAGATAACGTTGGATTCACAAAATAATGTTACTGCTCAAGGCTTCTCTGTTTTTTATCAGTCATATATTTTTTTATCATATATTTTGTTAAAATTTCGTATTTTTTGTTTAGAAATGTTCAGATGACAGGACACTCTTTTTTATAAATTTTAATTTTTCGATGCAAAATTATTCTACTTATTTGCAAATAGCGATTCGTGATTATATTTAATCAAAATTCATCTCTTTTCTATATACAAAATTTAATTATTCTTCTGAAAGTCACAATTTTCAGTTGACACTTACATTATTACATTCGTAAACTAGTATTTTTCGGTAGAAAAACAAGTCATAGGGTTAACAAAACGTACCGCTAGACTATACTTCTACAACCTTTCTAAATTTTAATATGGTAAAATATAACTGATTGCCAGTTAATTTCTATTAACTTCTGTAGGATTAATTTCTAGCAAATTCCATTGGTTGATAATCTAGATACGAACCAGATGTGTCAAATTATTTAAAGATTAATTCAAAACAGGTCTCCGTGAAAAGGTACTCAAATTATTTTTGGCTTTTCACAACATTTTACATTGTCTCTGAAATTTTCACTGTACAAGTAACGCGTTTTCGTCGTCTGTTACCAATTTGGGCACCGCGTTTACTGCGCTTGCGCTATGGTCGCGGAGTTATCACGGAATTTAAAATGGGCATTAAAAATCTCTAGTAATTGAAATTAATAATAATAATAAGATGGACAGGAATCTATATAACTCGTACTTATTACAATTTTGCTTATGAAATGTAGGTTCGTTTCTCGTATGATCTGACAAGATTAACGCTTCTCGCCTGTACTAACTTGTAATACTTTTACCAAATGACAACTTATTGTTTATTGTTTAAAATGAGTACAGTGCAATGAGAAAAAGATTTTTAATCTTAGATCGAAGAGTCTTCCAGATTTATTCAAGTTATTATTATTAGTTATTATTATTATTATGTAAAAAATTTGTGTAAAATAGGACGATCACCACCCCCACTTTTTGATATTTGTCGAAGTTTTAAAACGTTTTGGACTAAAAAAAGGCTTTTGCGATTGTGACGGAAGGTCTGTCGGTGTATTTATAGACTCTTAGTCTGTTGGCCCGATAACTTACGAAAGACTCACAGATTCACTGTAAAAATTACAGATCCCTTTTCTCACGTTATTATTTTTTACGTGACCCGTTTTTGAAAAGGAGAACTTCTTGCTGTTATTTGTTAATGCAAAACAAACGTTTCTGCAATCACACCAGCGGTCTCATTTCAGTTACAATCAAGACTGTTTTTTCTGAGTCTTATTGAAATATCTGCAACTAGAGTAAGAGCACCAATTTTTGGCTCCTCAGCCCTATTATTAGCATGAAAAAATCTGAAGTTAATTTCTTTTATTTTGGCTACATGCTCCATTGTCCTTAGTAATAACAATATGTATTGTATGTAAAATGATGGTAGAATTAGATCAATTGAGGCAAACCATAAAAAAGTATGGTCTACTATAAATAAATCGAGTCAATCTCAAAATACCTATCAAGTTAGGTATTAAATTTACAGCGTTGAAAGGACTTTACTTTCGTGGGAGTAAAATATGGTTAACCATATCAAAAGTCTTTGAAAAATCAAATCGAACAATCATCGTGATCTCCATATTATCCATTGCTAATTTGCGACTTTTCGTTACATTAAGGGTAGCATTAAGAATAGAAATTGGATGGAAATCGTTTAGGGTAGTAGTTTTAAAAATTTTAGGAGTTGGCGAAATAACAGCCTTTTACAAACATCAGGGAAGAAACCGACCTGAATGGAAGCATCCTTGACATATGATAATAAGTTGCACAAAAACGTATAAACTACAAATATAAACTGAGCCTGTAGGATTCTATGGCCTCAGACTATTCATTTTATTTTTTTAATTCCCATGGTGACGCGTTTGAAGGAAACGGTTGTAGGAAATTACTTGTAGAATTAGACGAATTATTAGATCGTAAAATCTGTCGGGACATCGGTGGGCAGCAGCAGCTTGTATCATTTGTCGCAGTTTTTAAAACCATAGCCAAAAGTGTACATAATTCTTTTTACTGTGAAGATGGTTCCTTGAGATTTTAAGCGCCATATAAATCATCTAAAAAAATGTTCTCTTATGTATAAATATGTCTGAGGATCTCAAAATTGACATTACATTAAGTCATATTGACGAGTTTTTTGGATTTTTGAAAGAAAAGGAAGGTTTTAGTTTGTTGTGTGATCATGCTGGAGAATCTATTCATTACAAGTTAATAAAGTTCTTGGATAGACGAAAAATAAACAGTGCGCACCATGCCGATTGCCCAGTCTAGTTAAAAATAGTTGTCGATTTCACAGCCACACAAAAAAACAAGTGTGCGGATCTGGTAACGAGACACACGTACTCCTATGGATTCTGAGGCGCTGAATTCAAATTCGGTATCAAAAATCACCCACCACGTCATGGTTGAGCCATAACCTCAAAAAATGACGAAAAATCATGCACTGAGGCAAATAAATTTTAAAATAATGCCAGTGATGCAAATTTTCACTTCAAAAACATGTCGAAAACCATGAAGGATCAACCCTTGCCTGATATCAACTTATTTAACATAACTTTACCCAACAGAACCTGACCTCACCTAACCTGAATTAACAGAAATTTATTGAACTACACGTAAAGCTATGGAAGCATATTTTCCCAGTAGCAAATGTGAGCTACATCGAATGGGTCTACTCGAGCCTAACCTAGAAATAAATCTAACCTAGTCTAACCTAACCTAACCTAACCTCACGTAACAAATTAAAATCATTGTGTTGTCCCATTGTGTTTGCGGTACCCTTTCGTTCAGCTTCTGCTTAACCTACATAGAGTTTAACCTATCCTAACCTAACAAAACCTGACCTAACATAACCTAGCCGAATGAAATTCAACCACACGTGTAGTTATGTAAGCTTACGGTTCTTAGTCTTAAATGTGTGCTATGTTTAATAGGTTAACTCTATCTTAACCTACAAATGAATCTAACTTAACAGAACCTAACGAAATTTGG
>NC_046659.1:148743657-148744873 GCF_010883055.1 Belonocnema kinseyi | reverse complement strand
AAGCTTACGGTTCTTAGTCTTAAATGTGTGCTATGTTTAATAGGTTAACTCTATCTTAACCTACAAATGAATCTAACTTAACAGAACCTAACGAAATTTGGCCTAACGCAACGCAACTTAACTTAAGTATTCCCGTTGTGATACAATAAAATTCATTTCATTGTACTACAGGTGGATAAAAATATAGACGCACATTAGGTTCTGTTAAGCTAGATTCATTTGTAGGTTAAGATCGAGTTAACCTATTAAATATAACGCACATTTAATACTGAGAACCGTACGCTTACATAGCTACACGTGTGGTTGAATTTCATGCGGCTAGGTTAGGTTACACTAGGTTAGATTTATTTCTAGCTCCTGATATGGTTAATCATAAGTTACTTCTGCGAAACGTGAAATCTATTAAGGTAGTAGTAATGGGTTTTCTGAATGGTAGGACGTCAAGTGTCGGGTTCCTCAGGGCTCCATTATGGCAGCCACCACAAGTATGATGATGATTTTGAAATGTACCAACCGGCACCCATTTTGTCTCTAATTTGATTAATTGTTCTATTCCAGAGGGATATCGATCGCCTAATCCTCAAAAATTATTAACGAGAATGAGTCTTTTTCGTTCAATTATATTTATTTAAACGAATAAACAATGAGCTCTTATCTGGTAAAAGTCATAAAAGTTAGCATATACACTAGACGTTTATCGTGCCGTTTCATAGCAAATTCTTGAAAAAGGACAATTTCGGTTCTCCATTATTGTGTCTTCTAAAAAAAATGAAGTATTATACTCAATTTCTATTGCTTGCATTAGTTGGTTTCCTCAATTTCAAATGTAAGTTTGAAATAATCATAAAATTATTGTGTATGATTACTATAAACACGTATGATCTCAAACTTGTCTGCTGAGGAGCTTTTAATTAGAATTGTTGTTTTTTAAAGTTCCCTGCTTTAAAATTGAAGGTTTTTTCTTATTCAACGCCATACTTGACGGTGCTTTAATTTATTGTAGTAGATAAGAACTGTCTAGCAATATAGAATTCTTCATGAGACTATCGCATTTTCCTTTAAGAATAACGGAAAATTCTGTAATAATTCTTCTAGCGGTTATTCTGATGAAATATTCTTGAAGACAATACAGTGCCTAATAAACTAATAAATCAGAAACGTGCTTTACATTTTTTAATTTGTAATTAAAACCGCAGAAAGTGAATGTTTTGAAAAT
>NC_046659.1:148742261-148743578 GCF_010883055.1 Belonocnema kinseyi | reverse complement strand
CCCCCCCCCCCCCCTCTTTATTGTAAACCATCACTTTTGACGCAAATATGTAACGTACACTAAGATGACGTGCATTTGTGACGTTATATTTTCTGGACCACATTGAAATCAATAGAAAAGCACAATCCTTTTTTCAGAAATTTTTCTTCATCCGCGTTGGTCCCACAAGTCTTCTTTTAGAATTTTTACGTATTGCACGTCTTTTGGCGTATTATTAGAATTTTTCAATTTTCTACATTTTCCTTACGATAAATATAACCAAAATAACGAGCCGTATTGGAAAATGGTTAGAAGAAATTTTCGTAGCATTATTCAAAAACCATATATTCTCTAAAGGACTTTTTTCGTAGTTTGCGTCATTTTCTTCAAAATCTATTTTTTGGGAGAATAACTTTTTTCTATCAATTTGTTTTCGTACCTTTTTTGTTTTTCCACTAATTTTTAATTTTTTGTGTTCAGTGTTATTTTTCATGCACGAAACAAAAACGACTCTTTCTATTTCTTTATCTTAACTTTTTTCATATCGTGTGTTTTTTTAATTAAAATTTGGATTTGCTATTGATTTCTTAAATCTTATGTATACTAAGACTCGGAGAATGTTGTTTTTATCGAAAAAAGTCATAAAAAAAATTGCTTGCCTTTCTGAATACCAGAAATAGCTGCATATAAAATTTCTATATATAAAAAAATATTCCCGAATTTTTTGAAAATGCTCTATGTTTTTAAATTTGTTATACAAAATGGCTGTTTATTCTTTCGAGGGTTATCCTGTTTATGGATGGACGGCCAGATGAACAGACAAACGGTTTTCAATTGGTCTAGTTCTCTTAAACTTAAATAACATTTTTTGCCCTCCGTCCGGACAGCGCAAGTTTTCGGCAGCTGTGCGATACGAGCTTGCCGCTTTCCGGCGCCGTCGAGCCAAAATATAGTATACACACCTCGGTCAGGAAAAAGAAAGCCTCAGATCACATGATTATAAACCTCGGCTTCGCCTCGGCCGGGAATTACGTGTGATATGAGACATTCGTATTTTACTGGTCTAAGTATGTAATTTGCTATTTCTTAGTACAAAAATATCAAGTTTATCTATAAAAAGAACTTTTAACGAACTAAAATAATGATTTGGTGCAAAATTTAGGATTCTGCTGTTGCTAAATACACGTGCAAACTAGAATTTTTTACGCAAGTGTCATAAAACACATTTATATTTCGTCACATGCTGTTTTGTTGTCTCATTTGTAATTGCAAACATATTTTTGGCGATCATGTGAATCCTAATGTCATCCTGACTATAGTTCTGGGTCCATTTTCCAA
>NC_046659.1:148740320-148742161 GCF_010883055.1 Belonocnema kinseyi | reverse complement strand
GTTATTTTGGTTATATTTATCGTAAGGAAAATGTAGAAAATTGAAAATTCTAATAATACGCAAAAGACGTGCAATACGTAAAAAATCTAAAAGAAGACTTGTGGGCTATTTTGCTTTATCCATAAAATAATAATATGAAAACCAAAATCCTATTCTTAGCATACCAACGCAGATGGAGAAAAATTTCTGAAAAAAGGATTGTGGTTTTTTATTGATTTCAATGTGGTCCAGAAAATATAACGTCACAAACTAATCTTATTTCGAGAATCGCACGTTGTCATAGTGCACGTTACATATTTTCGTCAAAAGTGATGGTTTAGAATAAAGACCGGGGGAAAAAGTTCATATGCTCTTTTAGAATTAACGCACATTCATTTTCAAAACATTCTCTTTTTGCGGTTTTAATTACAAATTAAAAAATGTAAAGCACGTTTATGATTTATTAGTTTATTACGCACTGTATTGTCTTCAAGAAAATTTCATCAGAATAACCGCTAGGAGAAATATTACAGAATTTTCCGTTATTCTTAAAGGAAAATGCGATAGTCTCATGAAGAATTCCGTATTGCTAGACAGTTCTTATCTACTACAATAAATTAAAGCACCGTCAAGTATGGCGTTGAATAAGAAAAAACCTTCAATTTCAAAGCAGAGAACTTTCAAAAAGAACAATTCTAATTAAAAGCTCCTCAGCAGACAAGTTTGAGATCATACGTGTTTATAGTAATCATACACAATAATTTTATTATTATGTCAAACTTACAATCGAAATTGAGGAAGCCAACTAATGCATGCAATAGAAATTGAGTATAATACTTCATTTTTTTTAGAAGACACAATAAGGGAGAACCAAAATCGTCCTTTTTAAGAATTTGCCATGAAACGGCACGATAGACGTCTAGTGTATATGCTAACTTTTATTACTTTCACCAGATAAGAGCTCATTGTTTATTCGTTTAAATAAATATAATTGAACGAAAAAGACTTTCGATCTCTCCTTTACGTCAATTATTCATATTTGTTAAATTTATTACTCATAGAACCTTCACAATTATTTTAGTTTCTAGATATAAACACATCAAATTTAGTGAAAAAAGATTTTAGTTACTGAATTATCTCTTGTATAAGTGATTTCACTTTATCATATTTCACTTACTCAAAACTAATATATTCAGGATAAAAGTAATACTTAAAAGCTGCGATATTTTTTCGCTGCAAATCTTCTTCCCGATATTTCCTCATTCTCGTTAATAATTTTTTAGTATTAGGCGATCGATATCCCTCTGGAATAGAACAATTAATCGAATTAGGGACAAAATTGGTGCCGATTGGTACATTTCAAAATCATCATCATACTTGTGGTGGCTGCCATAATGGAGCCCTGAGGAACCCGACACTTGACGTCCTACCATTCAGAAAACCCATTACTACTACCTTAATAGATTTCACGTTTCGCAGAAGTAACTTATGATTAACCATATCAGGAGCTAGAAATAAATCTAACCTAGTCTAACCTAACCTAGCCGCATGAAATTCAACCACACGTGTAGCTATGTAAGCGTACGGTTCTCAGTATTAAATGTGCGTTATATTTAATAGGTTAACTCGATCTTAACCTACAAATGAATCTAGCTTAACAGAACCTAATGTTCGTCTATATTTTTATCCACCTGTAGTACAATGAAATGAATTTTATTGTATTACAACGGGAATACTTAAGTTAAGTTGCGTTGCGTTAAGCCAAATTTCGTTAGGTTCTGTTAAGTTAGATTCATTTGTAGGTTAAGATAGAGTTAACCTATTAAACATAGCACACATTTAAGACTAAGAACCGTAAGCTT
>NC_046659.1:148736646-148740220 GCF_010883055.1 Belonocnema kinseyi | reverse complement strand
CAAACTGGAGAATAAATAAAATAATAAAATGTATAATAATGATATAATAAAGTCTACACTCTGATTAATTACCAAGTCTTTGCATTCAACCAGTTTTCTCCGTTAAACATTCCTAAACCCTTTAATTAAGCTGCCCCAGGATTAAATTCGAAATTAAAAATCGGATCTGAGCACCTGATCCTGCCTATTCAGGGACCTACAACTAGTAATTTTTCACCTAATGACCTTTTAAGGACATTTTTCCATTACCAGTTCCACACCTGTTATCATCATTTTCCAGTACCTGTCTTAATTTAAAAATAAATTCCTCTGAATTATTTTTCAAATAGAAAGCCATTGGTACCGATGAGATATCAACCAACATCCATCTGAATAAAGGCTGGTATTTTCCAAAATAATCAAATTCGTAAACGTAACTGCCTGAAATACTTCTGGCCAACATAAGCATACTGATAGATCTGTTAAATCTGGCACTGCAACTCTTAATTTGGTTCAACTCTGATCTTGGAAGTCAATCTCTATATAGCAGCTACAAAAAATATGCGGGCGATTTTAAAATTTACCTACCAGGACCAATTTCTTTAAAAAATCGATTTTTTTTCTTTCTGGGAAGGCTGATTACTACGTTACTACGTTATTACGTTTACGGCGTTTATTACGTGGACGCGGAATCGCCGATTGACCTTGGAGCAGACGCTTGAAGAAGTATGCTGCAGGGTCGCCATTTTGTAACAAAACAAAAAAAATCACATGTTTTTTTACACTTTAACAATGTAAGAAGAAGATGTTAAAATTAATAAATGATCTAGTTATTCTATCAACTTAAAAAAAATTCTTTAAATTTGATTGATTTTACCCTTTCTAAAGGTGTCTCCCCCTTAATAAGTGGATTACTTGATCTAGTCATAGTGTCACTTCGTTGTAATCAGAATCTCACTATCCCTTTTTCGGAAGTGTTTAAGTCTCTAGAACATTCTCGTAGCCGAACCTTGTGCTGGAAGAAAGAAATACAGAGCATCGCGAGGAAAACGTAAAAATTTCTACAACAACTATATATGAATCGAAACTCTTTAGCTACCTCCAATCGGATACTTTTCGTTAAGAATCTAATCCTACCCCACTTCGGCTACGGTTGTTTAGTATATTATTATTTGACACAGTTCAAACTTAAAGCTCGATGGTGCAAAAATTTAGTGAAATAACTTCTTTCTACTGGATCTTTTTGGCTAACTGCGTGTTGAAATAAACAAACATTATTAAAATAATTATAGAACTATGTAAATAAATTATTTCATTTTTATCATTGTTTGAAGAATACAGAAAAACAACAGATGTGGCGAGATGTGGCGAGAATTGCAATGCCAGCGCTATCTATCGCCGTTTGACTGCATTAAATTTGAGAGAACTGGGGATTCCCGACTGTCAGTTGCTTTTCCGCTTTTTGCTAAATGGCGTTAACTCAGTTTTAAGTTGTCTACAATAGTGTAATTTATTTCGGAGGAGATATATCGGTAAAAACAAATTTTTTGTCGCTTTCTGTTGTTGATTCTACCTGTTTTACCGAAATTTGCTTACTTTAATATGACGTAATAGACGAGATCAAAATTATTCTCCTAACTTTGGTGAAACTACCGCCGACATATTTTTAATTATGAACCGTTGCAAGTCCTATCTGCAACATACTTTAACTATTGCTTTTTCTGTCTTATTTTTGATATGGTCTCCCAGTTTATAGCTCGAATTCACGCTTACTTCGCCGTTTTCACGTAGCCTCTAAGAATACCGTAGCTGACAACAGCTTTTATTCCATCGTGAGATAAACTTTCGCCAAATTGCATATAAAATTGAATCGCGGGAAGTTTCACATGCAGCGAAATTTAACTTTATTTTGTCCTGTGAACTCATGACATTCAGATACAAAAGACGTTCTACTCACAAAAAAATAAAATTAATTAAATTAAAATTGATTGAACAATTAGAACTATATTATCAAATGACTTCGAGACTAATCTTTGGTTAGCGAATAATAATATTGGTATGATTCTAAAACGCGTTAATGAATAAAAATATTACTTTAAATTCGAAATTTCCTCTCACTGACTCTCACTGTCTTCTTCACACTCAAAGATATTGATTGCTTTTTATTCTTTGATGAAATCGCCACAGTTGGGAAAAAAATAAAAAATATAGACATTTTATTTGGATAATTAGATACTTTTTTATTTATTTGTATTATAAAGAAGAATAACAAGTAGATAGCAAATTAACGAATACGCTTAACCATCGGAACATTGTATTCGAATAGCAAAATTACAATCTTAGAATAAGATACTAAGGTAAGACTCCAGTTAGTGAGACTGGTAGTTTTCAGAAACACAAGAAATAGCTTTTCACTGTTAAATACACTTTAAACGCGAGTTTTTTGTATTGCCACTTCTAGGCAACTCTTATTCATACAATTTATGCACATAATTACAGAAAAAAGAAATAGAAAAAGACTAGGTGAAAATGTTGTGTGAGATAATTATGATAAATTCAAAAAATAAATTTGACAGGTCTGCAAAATCTCTACTTCCGTATTAAAAATTACAACTTTAATCAATCTCATCACTTTGTTAAAGATTATAGCTACTGTAAAACTGATCTATACACCCCTTTGTTAAAATATGCTATGTAGATATGGTTGGCTTCTGGGAAATTAGCTTCTACACCTTCGCGTGCACTTGTATGGTTATGTTCATCTTGATTGTATCAATAGACAATGCAATTCCCGCATGGATCCCAGATAAATAATGTGTACCTTAAAGGAAAATAACGGGTGTGGCGAAAGAGTATTAAGAAAGAAATAATTGGAAAATGGACTCAGAACTATAGTCAGGATAACATTAGGATTCACATGATCGCCAAAAATATATTTGCGATTATAAATGAGACAACGAAACAGCATGTGACGAAATATAAATATGTATTTATGACACTTGCGTAAAAAATTCTACTTTGCACGTGTATTTAGCAACCGCAGAATCCTAAATTTTGCACCAAATCATTATTTCAGTTCGTTAAAAGTTCTTTTTATAGATAAACTTGATATTTTTGTACTAAGAAATAGCAAATTACATACTTAGACCAGTAAAATACGAATGTCTCAGATCATACGTAATTCCCGGCCGAGGCGAAGCCGAGGTTGATAACCACGTGATCTGAGGCTTTCTTTTTTCTGACCGAGGAGTGTATACTATATTTTGGCTCGACGGCGCCGGAAAGCGGCAAGCTCGTTTCGCACAGCTGCCGAAAACTTGGGCTGTCCAGACGAAGGGCAAAAAATGTTATTTAAGTTTAAGAGAACTACACCAATTGAAAACCGTTTGTCTGTTCATGCGACCGTCCATCCACAAACACAATAACTCTCGAAAGATTGAACAGCCATTTTGGGTAACAAATTTAAAAACTTAGAGCATTTTCAAAAAGTTCCGGAATATTTTTGTTATATATAGAAATTTTATATGCAGCTATTTCTAGTATTCAGAAATCAAACAATTTATTTTTATGACTTTTTTCGATAAAAACAACATTC
>NC_046659.1:148734557-148736546 GCF_010883055.1 Belonocnema kinseyi | reverse complement strand
TAAACGTGTTTTCTCAAGATATTCTAATTAGAATTATCCGTTTCTAAAATTTTCAGCTTTAACATTCAAGCTCTTTTTTACAAGAATATATTATATAAATTTTTAGATTAATATTTACAAAAACTGGTTGAATATAATTTTAGAAGTTCTACATTACGAAATTATATCACATAATCAGAGAGAAAATCTTCTAAGAGTTATCCCAAATAAAATTGCATAAAGGCAGATATAGACCGGCATAATCGCATAACATTGAACCTTTTTTTTTATTCAAAATGAAGACCTTTGCTTGATTCAAATATGATCTGTTACACTTTGTAAAAAACTTCTAAAAATTTTAAGTAATAGCCCAATTGATACTGCGACCTCTTCTTCGACTTTTAGTTTGACATTAGAGAGCGTACCCCCAAGTAGCCGAAACATATGGTACAAAATATGTCTATCTATATAGTTAAGAATCATGACAGCAACCGATAACAAAAATAAAAATAATTTCTGAAGTTTAAGTAAAAACCATAAGTATGTACAAAATCTACATTTCGTAAAGAAAACACTGAAAGGACGGGAAGCAAATTTCCAGCGAAACAATATCTCAGATCTTAAGTATAATACTTATACTATATATCCTAGTTTTAAATAAGTGAAATTCAAGAAAGTTATATTATTTATATAATAGATAGTTTTGTGAGTAAAAAGCTTTTCGATATCTTTTACGTGCTTCGATTTCGAAACTGCATGCAGGAAAACAGTAAACGCAACCATGCTGTGAAGGAAAAGAAACTAATACAGGTATACATAACTTATAATAATCTTTTTAATTTGCCCAAATATTATTGACGAATAAGCAATGAGCTTTTATTCGGTAGAAGTCACAAAAATTAGTACATACAGCGAATGCTTATCGTGCAACCTGATATCAAATTCTTTAAGAAGTTTGATTTTTGTTCTCTGTGTCGTTTTAGAACACAGGCGTAGTAAACTGTTCACATTTTTCTTATATTTTCAACATTTCAATAAAATATACACCCTCGTACAACTTCTGTAACCGTAAAACTATAATTTAAAATCACCACATAACCTGTCTTGGGCTAAAAAATAACCATTTTTATTTATTTAATAAACGCAACCGATGTTCTGTCGAAACGTTATATTTGTATTCTGAGAAATCTCTCCGAATGGTACAATAAACAAAGTTTTGGACCAGTTATCTGCAAATATACATCTTATTCCTCAATTACTACACCCTGGGCGACAAAACACCATATCCTAATTACAAAATATTACGTATTTTAATGTTAATGCCAAATGAACGACGAAAGAAAAAAGTTTAGCAAGGTAAGGAAAATGTTCAATAAAAATATTGTTAATAGGGTGAATGACGCGTGAAACAAAATACCTTGAAAACTAATGGACCCAAGTAGGGAACCTTGTAAACGACTTTTGTGAGGATCTATACTTGGGGTGATTCTATTGAGATTGATCAGCAACCTGAATTGTCGCAGAATTGCGGAACTAACGTATTATTTAAATAATTAACTAAAGAATTCTTGATGAATTAACAAATTCTATATCCCTTCCTTACATTACTCCCTTCCCCACTGAAGGAGTCACGCCTACCTCGAAAGGGAAATTGCTTAATGGTTTAATGATAATTATGATAATAATGTATGGTGAGTATGAAATCCTTTTAGCAAGTTTGAACTAATTAGTTAAGAGAGAATATGTGATCCATACACTCCCGAGCCTTCCTGAAATCCGCATCAGTATGAAAATAATAATAATAATGGAAAGTGTCTTTTTTGAGCCAATGATCCGCGACTTTCGTAACTGCGTATTTCCGAGGAAGCGATGGTCTATTTTACATTGCAAAGTATAAACTTGTAATAATACATTAATAATAAACTATTTAAAAAATGAGCTTTTTCCTTGACTTGGTCTCTACTGGCTCCTTTTTCTACGAAAAGATGGCGCCAGACGTCGATTGGCGTA
>NC_046659.1:148733263-148734457 GCF_010883055.1 Belonocnema kinseyi | reverse complement strand
GGCGCATACTTTGAATAAAATATTTGTTATCATTCTCTTGAAATAAATGTGTTTTTTTCTTGAAAAAATACCGGTTTCATATGTATACACCTGGTAAATCATGTTTACATTGTTAAAGGTAGTTTACCCATTTTGAAATATTTTTTTGCGGGTGGTAGTTGGGTAAGACTTAGGGGTAGTTTTTTGGGAAACTTAATATATGTCATCATAGATAAAAAAAGCAAAAAAATTTTCACTCATTCGTTTATCGCATTATGATCATTTTAGTGAGTTTTCGTTGGTGGCGCCGCTGAGTGAACGTCCTGCTAGCGCCACCACCCTTTTCTCCGGAGTTTAAACAGCAAAAAAATTTTTTTAGCATAAGATTAGAAAAAAAAAGTGGAAAAAAAAGAGTGGACGCATATAGTTTAAACAAATCTGTCAATTTTTCCAAATTTATCGTGCTAAGAAACTAAAAATATACAAACACACGCACAACTAAAGCTACATTCACGAAAATCCGTTGTTCGTATTCAGAAGGTATTAAAGGGTGGACAATTGACAAAAAGAATAGAGGGTGGGGGCAACATTTATACCAATACAATACCTTTCCTCATGAGAATTTAAAAAGAAAACACATGCAAATACACAAAAAATGTGTGTAGACAATTCTAGTTTTGTTATTATGATGTAATTAATTGTAGTCCGTTTTGAAGTAATAATATGAAAATACTTTGCACTGGTACCTTCTACAAATTATTGTCGATTATGTAAAAGAGAAATACACTCACCTGATGCGATATTTGGGATTGTCATTTAAAGAATATATAAGTAAAAGGTAAGCAAATGACTTCAATCTATGTGTTTGTCATCTCAACCATGCAATAGTCATTTTATTTTATTTAATAAACGATAAGTTGTTATCGAGCGCGCATGAATTTCGGAACATTATTGACATTATTGCGACATTATTGAGAAATTCAGATCCAAATATTGGTTGAGTAGGGTGAAGTGCAGGAGAAGGAGTGGAGCCCAAGCTCGGATTGGATTAACGGCACTATTAAAAGCGGTACTATTCTGAAGGTAGACTTCTTAATTTATTAGAATTTATTATATTTTATTAATCTGAATTAATTAGCATTCTGAAATTTCTATTCTTTACATTAGTAGGTGTACAACGTTTTGAACGAAAGTTGAACAAAATAAAATTAATGT
>NC_046659.1:148730075-148733163 GCF_010883055.1 Belonocnema kinseyi | reverse complement strand
ACGATGATCATTGACCGAAAATTCTTCTGTTTTGTTTTCTCTGTCCTTCAAATTACTTGCAGACCAGTTCCTATTGAACCTTAGAGTTTTGGGAAACTAAATCTGGCTTTTCTTCTTTCTCTTTGACATTCATGTTGAAGGGTGGGATTTTGGTTGTTTTTCTTTAGTAATTTAAGTCTAAGAAGATTCACTCTTATAACACTTCACGACGTAATTTCTAGTTATGTAAGGTTTCATAGATTCTAACGTTATTGATATGGTTGTAGATAAAAGCATACGATTGATGCGGCTCCCGTCTGTTTGAGCTGGGATTAGTAATTTCGTATAAAGCTTGATTTGAAAATAGTTAATTCCGAGTTGGCGTTCCTTGAAATCATAAGGAATGCACTAAAACCTTTAAATATTCAATTAAATCCTTTAAAAATGTTATAAGTTTTATGCAAATTTTTTGCAATTCTATAAAATTATTTTAGATTTCTTAGAATTCACAGAAATCTTTCAAATAATATAAAATCCCAGTCCGCTTCTGTAAATTTTATATACAACCTAGGGAGGGGGGTGGGCGAAAAAATCAAAAAGACAAAAATTTGATTCTGATGAAAGCAATGCCCGCATTCCTTGTTAATAATTATAGATTTTTTGTGCATTTTATACGAGTGGATGGGTTGGTGACACCTGTGCAACCTTTTATTGACAGTGATTTTACCCTGCGTCACTAACAGGTCCAAAGTAGCACTTAAAACCATTTCGCTAGAGAAACAAGTTGATACGGCTTAAAATTGTTCATGTTTGTTTCTTGCTTTTTTTCCGTCGCTAGCTATTATTTTTTGAGCGAAAGAAGGTTTCGACATGTTGCCATTAATTTTTACTACGACTGTCTGCCATATCTGTATAAACTAAGTAAGTATTATGATTTTATCAGAACAAAATATTGTCGAAGAATACAAGCTCAAGTTGCAGTAGGCGATTTGGTACTAGAATATTATTAAAAATGCCTGCTGTAGGAAATCAGCGTATTGCTTTAGGACCAGAGTCCCATGCCGCATCAAATAAGTCGGAGATAAGTTGAAGATGCATTAAGGTTGAAGGCAATAACCTCTCTTACACTCTAAACACGACTGATTTTTCTTGAACTACATTTACCTTGATTCTGTCACTAATCTCTCCCTTTTTACGAATTCTCCAACCGGTTAATATTACTGTTCATCATAAATCAGTATACAACCCTTTGCCGTCCAGATACCTTGTCGAACACATACAAATTCGCTGACTGAAATGTTACCCTTTATGTTGTACGATATTTGTTTAAAAAAAAAAACACAAAAATGTTCTTAATTAATTTTTCTTCCAGAACGCCGTCCCAACTTATAAATGTGTAGCAGCGAGAGGAACGCGTTTTGATAGCAGCGCTAGTCTTTGAGTATTTTTTATACACTACTTTAAAATTACTCCCCGGACATATTTATATGCAATCCAATATTGAATCATGCCACTTTTACTATGTATTTATTTACATTTGGATCTCAATGTAATTGTTGAATAAATTCATCCAAGGTGTCACTAACTGGTCGCATGTCAATAACTGGTGTGAAACCTCACTTCTGAATCGCACGGCTGCAGGCTCTGTGGTGCGAGAAACATCCGGAGCTATCGCAATTTTCGCAGCAACGTCTGCGAAACCATCCTGAACTACTCCGTAAAAGGGACTATGTAAGCGGAACGCCTACTCTACCACAGTACGCGTCCCGCATTCATTGTGTGATTGACTACATCACATCTGGCAGAAATTTTACCGCCAAGGTTCGAAAGTTCGCGAGCGAACTCCGGACCCGTTATCACACACTTAACAAGTCAAAGCTGCTGACCATCAGGCAGCATATTGTTGAGAGAATACGGATACTATCTGACGCTAAGAGAAGTCTAGAGCGGAGGGAGAGATGGGTCAGAGAAAATCAACAGTTTCTCTCTGACCCACCTCGACTCTTCCAAGACCCTCCAGTCACTGTCGAACACCCACCCAAACCAGAAGAGGTCGAAGTATTTTGGAGAGAAGTCTACGAAGTTCAGCATAGAATGGACGAAGACTCAGAAAATATAAATAGCTTCAAGGAGTTATGTGTTGCCCTCATAACACCTGATAAAGAATGCCCACCCATCACTACCGAGGAGGTGAAAAAAGTATTATGAGGGTTGAAGAACAATTCCGCACCGGGACCAGATTGTATCAAAACCTTCTGGTGGAAGAAGTTTTCTTCAACCTACCAGCATTTGGCCCGTATTTTCACGTTATATTTGAAGTCGGAACAGCCGATTCCAGAGTGGTTGGTGGAAGGGCGCATAATACTCCTGCCGACCTATCTCCAGCCACTATCTCTAGCCACTATCTCTAGCACTACGCCATTCCGACGGGTACTTATGCGGCAAACCTGCAGATCGAAAGCACAAGGTCACTCATGTATTTAACATGGACGATCTTAAGATCTATGCTAAAAAAAGAGAGCAACTACATCTAGCTCTGGGGATAGTCGAACGATATACTGAGGAAATTGGAATGGAATTTGGGTTAGACAAATGCGCCAAGGTTTATTTGAAGCGAGGAAGACTTAGTGGCATCCCTGAAGATCCTGAGCTCCTTGATAGAAGCGCCATACGACACCTTTGCGCTGGAGAGACTTATACATACCTGGGCGTGCCACAGAACCGCATTCAGGATGTGACATCTATAAAGGATACTCTACGAAGCAGATACAAGCGTCTCATCCGACAGATTTGGTCTTCCGAAATGTCGGCGAGGAACAAAGTATCTGCAACGAACATCCTTGCCGTCCCGGTACTACTCTACTCATTTGGTGTAGTTCCATGGACAAAGAACGAGCTCAGATCTCTTGTTATCGGGATAAGAAAGGTTATGCACATGAACAAAAGCATGCATCTTAAGTCTTCCGTTCCGCGACTGTACATATCACGCCGTCAAGGGGGTCGCGGTATATTGAGTCTTGAATGTCTTCACAACAGGATTATTCTGGGTACAGCACATAGAATTGCAAATGGAAGAGACCCTCTTCTTAAAATGGTCAGGAATCACGAG
>NC_046659.1:148719484-148729975 GCF_010883055.1 Belonocnema kinseyi | reverse complement strand
TTTTACAAAATCAGTTGCAGGTGGAATAACAGGACTTCTCCCATTGGAACAGAATACTGTTTTCGTAAAAACGTGGGACGGCACTTTGTATCGTGGATTGGTAATCCGCGTGTACGATTCGTATGTACCCCGGTTCATGAGAGCAAATATACAGCCGTTCTTTGCTGATATTTATTATATACGGACGGCACAGTTTCATAATTATGCTAACCTGCTCCTTCGTATTGGTCCAGCTCCTCCTTATATTGATCATCTTCATATTCCGATGAACGCTTTTATAAAAATAGGAAATAACCAACTTTATTCAGCGACGAATTTCGAACTGTACAATAAAGATGAACATAACCATACAAGTGCAAGCGACGGTGTAGAAGCTAATTTTCCAGAAGCCAACCATATCTACTTAGCATTTGCACACAAAGGTTTCTATAGATCAGTTTTACAGTAGCCATAATCTTTACCAAAGTGAAGAGATTGATTAAACTTGTAATTTTTAAGACGGAAGTAGAGATTTTTAAGACCTGTCAATTTTATTTTTTGAATTTATCATAATTATCTCACACAATATTTTCACCTAGTTTTTTCTATTTCTTTGTTCTGTAATTATGTGCATAAATTGTATGAATAAGAGTTGCCTAGAAGAGCCAATACAAAAAACTCGCTATTAAAGTGTACTTAACAGTGAAAAGCTATTTCTTGTGTTTCTGAAAACTACCAGTCTCACTAACTGGTGTCTTACCTTAGTACCTTATTCTACGATTGTAATTTTTCTATTCGAATACAATGTTCCGATGGTTAAACATATTCGTTAATTTGCTATCTACTTGTTATTCTTCTTTATAATACAAATAAATAAAAAAGTATCTCAGTATCAAAATAAAATGTCTATATTTTTTATTTTTTTCCCAACTGTTGCGATTTCATCAAAGAATAAAAAGCAATCAATATCTTTGAGGATGAAGAAGACAGTGAGAGTCAGTTGAGGGAAATTTAGAATTGAACGTAATATTTTCATTTATTAACGCATTTTAGAATCATACCAAAATTATTATTCGCTAACCAAGGATTACTCTCGAAGTCATTTTATAATATAGTTCTAATTGTTCAATCAATTTTTATTTGATTAACTTTATTTTTTTGTGAGTAGAACATCTTTTGTATCTAAATGTGATGAGTTCACAGAACAAACTAAAGTTAAATTTCGCTGCATGTAAAACTTCCCACTATCAATTTGATATGCAATTTGGCGAAGGTTTATCCCGCGATGGAATAAAAGCTCTTGTCAGCTACGGTATTCTTAGAGGCTATGTGAAAACGGCGAAGTATGAGCGAATTCGAGCTATAAGCCAGGACACCAGAATATTAAAAAATGCAGTAAAAACAAAATTTAAATTTTGTTGTAGATAGGACTTGCAACGGTTCATAATTGAAAATATGTCGGTGATAGTTTCACCGAAGTTAGGAGAATAATTCTGATCTCGTCTATTACGTTATATTAAAGTGAGAAAATTTCGGTAAAACAGGTAGAATCAACAACAGAAAGCAACAAAAAAATTCTTTTTACCGATATATCTCCTCCGAAATAAATTACACTATTGTAGACAAATTAGAACTTACTTAACGCCATTTAGCAAAAAGCGGAAAAAGCAACTGACAGTTGGGAATCCCCAGTTCTTTCAAATTTAATGCAGTCAAACGGCAATAGATAGCGCTGGCGTCACAATTCTCGCCACATCTCGAATAAAAATACAGCGATTATAAGGTGAAAGATTATCCAGTCGAGGTTGAAAATCGGAAATTATCTTTGTTTCATGTAAAGTTTATCCAGCAAGGTTAATTTCTGTTGCGGTCAATATTTTACCTAAAATCAATGTAAATTTTATCTGTTGTTTTTCTGTATTCTTCAAACAATGATAAAAATGAAATAATTTATTTACATAGTTCTATAATTATTTTAATAATTTTTGTTTATTTCAACACGCAGTTAGCCTAAAAGATCCAGTAGAAAGAAGTTATTTCACTAAATTTTTGCACCATCGAGCTTTAAGTTTGAACTGTGTCAAATAATAATATGCTAAACAACCGTAGCCGAAGTGGGGTAGGATTAGATTCTTAACGAAAAGTATCCGATTGGAGGTAGCTAAAGAGTTTCGATTCCTATATAGTTGTTGTAGAAATTTTTATGTTTTCCTCGGGATGCTCTCTACTTCTTTCTTCCAGCACAAGGTTCGGCTACGAGAATCTTCTAGAGACTTAAACACTTCCGAAAAAGGCACAGTGAGATTCTGATTACAACGAAGTGACACTATGACTAGAGCAAGTTATCCACTTATTAAGGGGGAGATACCTTTAGAAAGGGTAAAATCAATCAAATTTAATGCATTTTTTTTAAGTTGATAGAATAACTAGATCATTTATTAATTTTAACATCTTTTTCTAACATTGTTAAAGTGTAAAAGAACATGTGATTTTTTTTGTTTTGTTACAAAATGGCGACCCTGCAGAATACTTCTTCAAGCGTCTGCTCCAAGGTATCGAAAACTGCTGCAGCAGTCCAAATTTTTCCATTTCTCTGATATAGAAAAGGTTTTTTGTTCGATTACTTATGTGTTAAAGGGAAGGATAAACATATAAAATAATAGAAAAAGTTGAAAATTTATATTTATATTTTCTGTTTAATCGATGGTCGAAATTTAAGACCATTTTTCAACTGTTTTTACCCCCACAAAATTATTTAATAACCCGATATCTTTCAGCTTTTATGTATAGCATTCTGATAGTACCATAAAGAGAAACCATTGCAAATTTCAGGCTAATGGGTAAATAACCTTTTAAGTTACAGCACGAGCAGTTTTTGAAAAGACAATTTCGAGATAATCACGCTTAAAGATTCGTTACGGCATAACTATTAGTTTCAGTAACTTGCCGATCAATCGGCGATTCCGCGTCCACGTAATAAACGTCGTAAACGTAATAACGTCTCAACGTAGTAATCAGCCTTCCCAGAAAGAAAAAAGATCGATTTTTTAAAGAAATTGGTCGTGGTAGGTAAATTTTAAAATCGCCCGCATATTTTTTGTAGCTGCTATATATAAATTGACTTCCAAGATCAGAGTTGAACCAAATTAAGAGTCACTCGACTTAGATGTTTGGGAAAATTAGTAAAGTTGCTTGTGAATAATTTTTTTAAGTCGTTCATACAGTAAACATTAGATTCAAATTGGCCGGAAGTATTTCAGGCAGTTACGTTTACAAATTTGAGGATTTTGGAAAATAGCAGCCTTTATCCAGGTGGATTTTGGTTGATGTCTCATCGGTTCCAATGGCATTCTATTTGAAAAATAAGTCAGAGGAATTGTGCAGCGGAGAAAACTGGTTGAATGCGATGACTTGGTAATTACTCAGAGTGTAGACTTTATTATTTCATTATTATAGATTTTATTGTTTTATTCTATTCTTCAGTTTGGGATACTTAGAGCTTATACTAAAGTTTAATTAGGTCCGCCCATTCAGCGCCGCCATTAAGGCAAATTATAAAATAGAATACTTCATATTTTTTTTTGCTAATTTTATGCTAAAAAAAATTTTGTTTGCTCTTGAAACTTTGGAGAAAAGGGAATAGCTCCGGTTTAGCTTCGATATAATTAATGCGATAAATACAACAAAAAAACAATTATTCTAAGTGAACCCAAACTTACTAAAAATAGTCCAACCTAGGAGGAGCTGTTAGTAGATATATTTTTGCTCTTGTTTTACTCTCTGATAATATATAATACGTTCCATATGAACTACCGCTATGTCACACATACTCAGCCCTCGTGATCAAAAATGTTTCAAAAATTTTAGAAAACCACCTTAAACAATAAAAAAATTATTTAGAACTCCAAAGGAATTATATTGCACTTGAAAATTTCCCTCTCATTAGAATTTCCGCAAAACTACACTCCCACGTTAACGTATGCAGCAGAAAATATTCTGCTGGAAGATTTAATCAATTTGGAGTTCTAAATCATTCTTACATTGTTCACGGTGCTTTTTAAGCTTTTAAAACATTTTTGATGACAAGGAAAGGGTATATATGACTTAAGGGGAGTTTCTGAGTAACGTATTATATATTAACGGAGAGCAAAAAAAAAAGAAAAAAAATATCGTCTAACAGTTTCTTTTAAGTTTGATGAAATGTTTTTGGTCACGGGGGGTAGTTATGTAAGACTCAGGGGTCGTTTTTTGGGAAACTTAATTCATGTCATCATAGAGCAAAGAAAAATCAAAAAATTTTCACTTATCGCTTGTCGCATTATAATTATTTTAGTGAGTTTTCGTAGGAGGCGGCGATGAGTGGACGTGCTGCTAGCGCCGCCACCCCTTTCTCCGAACTTTAAAGAGCAAAAAATTTCTTTCAGCATAAAGTTAGAAAAAAGATATGGCGTATTCTATTTTATAATTTTCTTTGGTGGCTGTGCTAAGTGGACGGATCCGAAATGACATGCAGGAAAACAGTAAACGCAACCATGCTGTAAAGAAAAAGAAACTAATACACATATACATAAGTTATAACAATCTTTTTGATTTGTGCAGATATTATTAACGAATAAGCAATGAGCTCTTATTCGGCAGAAGTCATAAAAGTTAGTACATACAGCGTACGCTTATCGTGCAACCTCATATCAAATTCTTTAAGAAGTGTGATTTCTGTTCTCTATAATTCTGTCTTCTAAGAAGAAAATGAAGATTAATACTTAAGTTCTATTACTTGCGTTTGTGGACGTACTGCAGTTTAACCGTAAGTGTAACGTAATAATAAAATCATTATTAGAGAATGAGATGTGTTATGAAATGTAGTACGACATTCCTGTTTAACGGTTACAGAAGTTGATCGAGCTGCTAGGTTTTATTGAAATGTTGAAAATATAAGAAACATGTTAATACCTTCCTCTGCTTCTGAGACGGAAAACAGGATTGTGAAGGAATAATTCATAAATCTGTTTGTTGTGATCAATGCCACTTCTGTGTCGTCTTAGAACACAGGCGTAGTAAACTGTTCACATCTTTCTTATATTTTCAACATTTCAATAAAACATACACCCTCATACAACTTCTGTAACCGTAAAACTGTAATTTAAAATCACCACATAACCTGTCTTGGGCTCAAAAAAGAACCATTTTTATATATTTAATAAACGCAACCGATGTTCTGTCGAAACGTCATATTTGTATTCTGAGAAATCTCTCCGAACGGTACAATAAACAAAATTTTGGACCAGTTATCTGCAAATATACATCTTATTCCTTAATTACTACACCCTGGGCGACAAAACACCATATCTTAATTACAAAATATTACGTATTTTGATATTAATGCCAAATGAACGACTAACGAAAAAAGTACACCAAGGTAAAGTAAATGGCAGCGTACCCAGAGGCACACCGCGAAAAGAATGTTTAGAATGTTTTAATGAAACCTTAGTTAGAAGAGACATAAGAAGTTACAGAATGAGAGCTTGCATACAAAGATGCATAGGCGAAAGAAGCTAGAAAAGTATTCCAGGACCGAAAAGTATAGCTTCAAATAGCCAATAAAAATATTGTTAATAGGGCGAATGACGCGTGAAACAAAATACCTTGAACACTAATGGACCCAAGTAGGGAACCTCGTAAGCGACCTTGTGAGGATCTTTACTTGGGGTGATTCTGTTGAGATTGATCAGCAATCTCAGTTGTAGCAGAATTGCGGAACTAACGTATTATTTAAATAATTAACTAAATAATTCTTGACCAAGTAAAAAATTCTATATCCCTTCTTTACAATACTCCCTTCCACACTGAATGAGTCACGCCTACCCCCAAAGGGAAATGGCTTAATGGTGTAATGATAATAATAATAATAATAATAATAATAATAATAATAATAATAATGTATGATGTGTATGAAACAAATGTTCTCGAAAGTGTTTATTTAAGAGGCTTTAATTGAAATTGTTCGTTTCGACAGTTTCCAGACTCAACAATAATTTTTTTTCACGATATATCTGACGAGGCTTAAATTTATTGTTATATATAAGAACTGTCCCGTATCACGGAATATTCCTTTATACAACACAGTAAGTAATATACTATAAAATCAGAAATATGATTTAAAATTTCCAATATAGAATTGCATACGGGTTTTGAAAAATATCAATAATTTGAAATTGATCAATAATCGCCTATAGTTTCTGTGTGAAGAAAATGTTTACAAAGAAATTCATATTTTCCCAATTTTTATATTCGTGTAGACAGCAAGTATTTTTCAGGTGTCAGGAAATCCTAACTGTGTCGATAAATTTTAACAGCTTTTTATTTGCTAATGTTAAGGCCATAACGCATGTAGTCTAATAGACGCCTATTTTCAAGACTGATTACCAATTTAAGTAAAGATTTAAAATTTGCCATAGATAACGATGGTGTCAGGAAAATGTATTGTTGCTAAAATTTTTTCCATTTTTTATCTAAGTGGCGTATGTATATATTCTGTATTTGTATAAGAATCACTGGTTCATACATGGAAGTTAAAGCTTAGAGTAATAACAATCTAACATTTATATTTATGATCTATAAATATTTTTTGTTTTGAAAAACCATGAAATTCTACTCTCATGTTTATTGAATTTACAAAAATCAGAGCTCGATGGAAGGGTGTGCCTAGATAAATATAACTCTAAATAATTTTCACATTGCATTCACCGTACATAAAAGGTGAATGTTTCTTATTACGCATTGGAGTAAAAATCCATTATTGCTCTAGCGTAATTGAACTAATTAGTTAAGAGTGAATATGTGATCCATACATTCCCGAGCCTTCCTGAAATCCGCATCAGCATGAAAATAATAATAATAATAATGGAAATTGTCTTTTTTGAGCCAATGATCCGCGACTTTTGTAACTGTATATGTACGTGGAAGCGATGGTCTATTTTACATTGCAAAGAATAAACTTGTAATATTACATTAATAATAAACTATTTAAAAAATGAGCTTTTTCCTTGACTTGGTCTCTACTGGCTCCTTTTTCTACGAAAAGATGGCGCCAGACGTCGATTGGCGTAAAGAAATATACTTTTTGCGTGAAAAAATATTAAGAACTTCTATGAAACGAACTTATAATAAACTGACATGTAGATTTCGTGATATATTGAGCATTTCACGGTTGCCAAACAGACGTGCAAAGTAGAATTTTTAACGCAAGTATCCTGAAAACATATTCATATTTCTTGACATGCCGTTTTAGTGGCTAATTCGTAATTGTACTCAATTATTGGTTCAAATACGAATACCTATTCACTGTTGACAATAGTTCTGAAGTCCAGTTTGAAACTTTCCACTAACTCAATCTTTCCATCGCACCCCTTATTTTTCTTTTAGGTACACATGAAATAGCTGGCTTCCATACATGCATTACAGTGTCTATTGTTTGTATAATTCATTGTTTAAAATTAACTGGCATCATTGTGAATTTTTTGTGCAAAATTAGTTGCAGGTGGACTAACAGGATTTTCTCCATTGAAATCGAATACTATTTTCGTAACAATGCGGGAAGGTTCTACTTTTCGCGGGAGGATCGAACGCAGGGCCAATACATATGTACCCTGGTTCATGAGCCAAAATATAGAGATGGTCTACAGTAACGTTTATTATATACAAACAGCACAGTTTCATAATTATGCTGGGTTGCTCCATCGTTTAGATCCATTTCCTCCTCATATTCCTCATCTTCATATTGCGATGCAAGCTTTTATGAAAATAGAAAATAACCAACTTTATTCTGCAGGGAATTTCGTACTGTACGATAAAAATGATAATAACCATACGAGTGCGCGTGAGGGTGTAGAAGGTAACGTACCAGATGCCAACAATATATATATATATATTGTATTCATCAAATATCCTGCAACAATCTTATGAATTAATTTTCTGCTACGTTATTCTCTGTAATTCCGTATATAAATTTTACAAACACGAGCTGTGAATGCGTGCAAAATTAAGAATCGAAATTATTTGTTTAGGAAGGAATTGATTAAAAACAGTATTTTAGAACAACATAAAACATCTTTTTTCTGTTTGTATTAATTACAGAAAGTGTAAATTTAATGATTTGCGGGATTCAGAAGTGAGGTTTCACACCAGTTATTGACATGCGACCAGTTAGTGACACCTTGGATGAATTTATTCAACAATTACATTGAGATCCAAATGTAAATGAAGACATAGTAAAAAGTGGCATGATTCAATATTAGATTGCATATAAATATGTCCGGGGAGTAATTTTTAAAGCAGTGTATAAAAAATACTCAAAGACCAGCGCTGCTATCAAAACGCGTTCCTCTCGCTGCTACACATTTATAAGTTGGGACGGCGTTCTGGAAGAAAAATTAATTAAGAACATTTTTGTGTTTTTTTTTTTAACAAATATCGTACAACATAAAGGGTAACATTTCAGTCAGCGAATTTTGTATGTGTTCGACAAGCTATCTGGATGGCAAAGGTTTGTATACTGATTTATGATGAACAGTAATATTAACCGGTTGGAGAATTCGTAAAAAGGGAGAGATTAGTGAAAGAATCAACGTAAATTTAGTTCAAGAAAAATCAGTCGTGTTTAGAGTGTAAGAGAGGTTATTGCCTTCAACTTTAATGCATCTTCAACTTATCTCCAACTTTGATGGTGATTTTGAACACAAAAATCTTTTAAAAGTATGTTGTTATAGTCGCGCGGTCAGCGAATCGCTTAGATGTAAGGGTGTCCGTTAGTGTAGCCAAACGCGTATATCAAATAATAACAGCCTTATTTGATGCTGCATGGGACTCTGGTCCTATAGCAATACGCTAATTTCTTACAGCAGGCAGTTTTAATAATATTCTAGTATCAAATCGCCCACTGCAACTTGAGCTTGTATTCTTCGACAATATTTTGTTCTGATAAAATCATATTACTTACTTAGTTTATACAGATATGGCAGACAGTCGTAGTAAAAGTGATTGGTCACATGTCGAAACCTTCTTTAGCTCAAAAAATAATAGCTAGCGACGGAAAAAAAGTAAGAAACAAACATGAACAATTTTAAGCCCTATCGACATGTTTCTGTCACGAAATGGTTTTAAGTGCTTCTTTGGACCGGTTAGTGACACAGGGTAAAAGCACTGTCTATAAAAGGTGCACAGGTGTCACCAACCCATCCACTCGTATAAATCGCACAAAAAATCTGTAATTATTAACAAGGAATGCGGGCATTGCTTTCATCGGAATAAAATTTTTATCTTTTTGCTTTTTCCACCCACCCCCCTCCCTAGTTTGTACATAAAATTTACAGAAGCGGACTGAGATTTTATATTATTTGAAAGATTTCTGGGCATTTCAAGAAATCTAAAATAATTTTATAGTATTTCAAGGAACGCCACTTCGGAATTAACTATTTTAAAATCACGCTTCATACGAAATTACCAATCCCAGCTCAAACAGATGGGAGTCGCATCAATCGTGTGCTTTTATCTACAACCAAATCAATAACATTAGAATCTATGAAACCTTACATCACTTGAAATTACGTCGTGAAGTGTTATAAGAGTGAATCTTCTTAGACTTAAAGTACTGGAAAAAACAACCATAATCCCACCCTTCAACATGAATGTCAAAGAGAAAGAAGAAAAGCCAGATTTAGTATCCCAAAACTCTAAGGTTCAATAGGAACTGGTCTGCAAGTAATTTGAAGGATAGAGAAAACAAACCAGAAGAATTTTTGGTCAGTGACCATCGTAATTCTGATAAAAAACATTTACTTCGTAGGATGTTCTCACATAAATCCTGTAAAGGGCTTTTAGATGCTCACTTTTTAGGGGACTCTCAAGGCTCATATCATATGTTGCTTGCCAATACGATATCATACGAGGGTAGTTCAATAAGTCCTTAGAATGACCAACAGATGGCGCGCGAATCGCTCCAAATCATCTGTTTTCAGTCAGCACCACTCTCGCCTAGATATATGGTGCAGTCACAGTTCACATCTTCTGAGTTTACGTGTTTTTACAACCAACTGAAAAAAAAAATTGCTCGTTAAGAAAAATGGAAAAAAAACGAGTTCAGAGCGGTAATCAAACATTTTCATTTAAAGGGTTTAACTCCATATGAGATAAAAAATGAATTGGACTCAGTTCATGGCACATCTGCCCCTGCCTTAGCAACGGTTTATAACTGGGCACGAAAAAGCTATCGGCAAGATGGGTGCCGCGTTTGCTCTCAGCTGAGAATAAACACAATAGAGTGGTCGCCTCTGAGGCTCTTTTGGCGCGCATAAGTGCGAATCGTGAGGAATTTTTTCGTCGATTTGTGACTGCGGATGAAACATGGATACACCTTTACACTCCTGAGACAAAGGAACAATCCATACAGTGGATTTCCACAGGCGAACCAGCTCCAAAGAAGGCAAAGACCGTAAAGTCAGCTGGTAAGGTTATGGC
>NC_046659.1:148705749-148719384 GCF_010883055.1 Belonocnema kinseyi | reverse complement strand
AGATTTAGCCCCCAGTGACTTTTTCTTATTTCCAAACTTGAAAAAATGGCTCGGTGGACAGAGATTTCCAGACAACGAAGACGTCCTTGCCTCTGTAAGTGCGTATTTTGAGGAACTTCCGAAAAACGCACTTTTCTGAAGGATTAAAAAAACTTAAAAAGCGATTGACCAAGTGTATAGAGCTCCAAGGAGATTATGTTGAAAAATAAATCAAAATTTACCCAAAAAAAAATTGTTTTTATACTTCATTCTAAGGACTTATTGAACTACCCTCGTACATCACTCGTAGGGTTACGGTCACTGATTTTCATACTCGTCTTCCCAAAATTGACCCCCCCCCCCGCGGTAAGGAAATGTCTAACCCTACTTGTTATGTTATACACCAATCCTCAAACAATTATAATCTTTCTGAAAATTTAAAGATATTTTAATAAAATGACGCAGTGCCTATAAAATCATATTTAAATGTTTTTAATGTATCTTCTTCTTTATTTAGATAAGCTATGTAATTGAAACGATAGGTATTATATAAATAACTTGAATACTTTTAAAAATGATTAAAACAGGATGCGCAAGATTCTACAGAAAGTTTTCAAGTTTGGAAGATAATAAATATATTTTATAACGTAGAAAGATTTAAAAACATTCACAAAATATTTTCAAATTTCTCGAAAGCTTCTAAAAGTCCAAAGTACGTATGAAACTAAATTTGAATTTTTCCTAATTTTTTGTAAAATCTTGTAAAAAAATTAATTGGTACATTGTCTAGATTCTCTTTAGAAACATCTAAGATCTGAGTTGATGATACATACTTTCTTTTTCTCGGACCACAGATCGATGATTCTCAATTTAGATCCAAGATTTTTATTTCTTATTAAAAATTGTTTTCCCTTTGGAATGACATAGCTATTTAGGCGTGGGTAGCAAGAGATTGATGCTGCTAGTAAAGCCTATAATAGTATGTGAAAACTTGATTTGATTTTAAATAATCGGATTTTCGAAATGTTCAAACGTGCCGTGAAATTTGAGAAGATTTTAGAAAATACAGTTTTATTTATTTTTTTCTAACGTCTGCAATCTATTTTCACTGCCCGCTAGAGTAATTGGTTAAACCTATAATTAAATTTATGAACTAGAAGAAAATAAATAAATAAAGTCGATCTCAGAATACCTATCAAATTAGGTTTTAGATTATTGCATAGTAAATTTCATCGAGTGAATAATTAGTAGCTTTTCTGCATTTCGAGTTAGAAATAAAGAGGATAAGACTGTGCTTTAGAAAGCCCACCATTACTGACAATAACTCTGAGAGGCGGATTAATAAAATAGTATGCAAAACATTTTAGTGACAAAAGGTCATAGCTCGAAAGAACATAGCTTTTGGCCTGAAGTATTTTGGTATAGTAGATTTAGAAATTTTACGAGTATGGTAAATAACAGCCTTTTTCAAGATATCTGGGAAGATATCGACCCGGATAGAAGTATTATAAATATGCATTAAAATAAAGAAAAATAACTGAAAGGGCAAGTTTAGACATTTTTATTGATATTCCATCGGCTTCCGTTTCATTTGATACAAAAAAAGTCAAAGTCATTAAATTTCGAATTAAGAGGTGTAGTGGAAAATGTCGAGAATAAGTCTGGAACTAAAAATGTAAGAAAAAAACTTAGGAAAACTTCTACGGCACCGGAGCGAAAACGCTCGTTTTCGCTCCATTGATGAGAAGCGAAACCAAACCATTCCACGCCTGTAAAGGGGGGATCCAGATTCAAAGCTATACAGTGCAATGTTCTCAGAGTCTTAATTTATTTTCAACAATTCTCACGTTATTGCATCTTATGTGTAGTAAACCGGGGAATAAATATACACTTGTGGTTTGCAGGAGCTGGACCCTTCATCAACGGATCAATTGCACGCTTTATAATTCTTTCATTTAGGGCGGAACCTTTTCGGATTTATGGAAAATACTCTTATTTGTCCAGTTCTTAAAATTTCTAAACATACTTCCTCGAGATACTTCCAGCCAATATCTATTTCATGTGAGCTGTCTAAACCAATTGATAAAATTTTTCTCTAGCCATTGACCCGATACAGTCAAGGTTTTTGAAGAAAAACATAACAGTCTTCCTGCTTACAGGAAAAACAAAGTGTGAATCTAACGCTATTTCCCGGGTCCCATATAAACATTTCTGTTAGAATTTTGACTTCCATCCTCCCGAGCTTAAGAACTTCTTTCGCTCGGTGAGGGTTTAGCTTTGAGCTCAAGAGTGTTTCAGCCTGTCTGCAGCCGTTGACTAAATATCCCACTCATTTTGAAGTTCCTTCGTCAGCCAACTGTTAATATCTTCAGTGACTGACCTACTGGAAATGCCACTGTGTCCAGGGATCCAAAGCAGAGTGACTCGTCTTTCTGTCGCTGGCTTATTCAGTGCCTCAAAGCACTTCCATATTAGCAGCGACATAGTCGTTGTTACGTTCAGAGCCATGATAGCAGCCCTGCTGTCTGAGCAAATACGAATGTTTCTTTTCACGCCATACTCCACTGCCTTATAGACGCACTGGAGTAGGGCCATAATCTCAGATTGCAGAACTGTTGCGTAAGACCCCATCGCTATAACTGTCGAGATACTGCTATCCATTACCATATTTAGTCTCCAGGCCGCCTTTGCAGCTGCGGCTTTTATTGTGAGATGGAGGGGCTTTAAATCTATTAGTGCCCCCGGGCGATCTTGGGTGTCGACTTCTAGGTACCAGTGATACCTCTCAGAATCAGTCCTTTGACGACTGCCGCATAGGTTAGTCAGGGTGGCAGGATCGCTGTGTAGATCCAAATAAGTGACTCCGGTTTTAAGTCCCAGCTTTTTCATATTGCTCTTCTACAGAGCCAAAGAGTCACTACTAGCTTCTTGCACTTGTTTTCCACGTGATTGTTCCATGACTGCTTCTTATCTAGGATGACTCCCAGATATTTGGCTTGCCCTTTGACTTCGAGCTCTTGTCCCCCCAAATTCAATGTATCCGTGGTTCCCCACTCGTACTTTTCGGTGAACACAACTACATCCGTCTTACTTGGATTGACTGATAATACAGTCCCCTTACATCAAGGATCAACTATTCATAGTGCTTGCTGCATTACTCCAAAGAGCGCATCCAGATGCTGACCGCGCACAATAACTATTATATCGTCTGCGTAGCCTATGACGTGGAAGCCCTGACTCTTGAGTAGATAAAGCAATTCATCCGCTACCAGGCACCACAGCAAAGGTGATATAACACCCCCCTGCGGCAAACATGTGGCAAGTCTGTTCCACGACTGTAATAGGTACCCCGTATGCGATCATGGCCGCTCTGATTACCTCTCCGGAGATATAGTTGAAGGCTTCTTCGCTATCCATGAAGGTTCTAATCGCTATACACTTCTACTTCAGTTGTCCTTCAATTAGGTCAACTGCAGTGCTCAGGGCCGTCTCAATCGAATGACTGTCCACGAGTATTTCCACTGTTTTTAGTAGAAAAGATGTGAGGCTAATGGGTCGGAAATCCTTCGGTGAAGTACAACCGATCCAGCCTGCCTTCGGAATAAAGAATACTCTCGCATCCCCCTATGCCGCCGGAACATAACTCAACGTCAAACTAGCCCTACCAAGTCTCACCAAAGACCTAATGATGATCTCACCAGCTCTTTGTAATAGGACTAGATATATACCATCCGGGCCGGGAGACTTGTAAGGACTGAAGGACTTCAGGGCCCACTTGACCCCATCACCTGACTTTGTGAAGCCCGCTGGGAAATTTTAGATTGCTGAGAATAGCATCCGGATTTCGAGAAAGCAGCTTGTCCAGTCTGGCTGCCTATGCTCCTTTCGTCAACTACTATTAGTTATTTTTACAGCTCTGCGGCAAAAAACAATTGACTTGTCTTTTGCCACAAATGCGAGCGAGAAAGAGCACCGTTTTGAAATTAACTGCAACAAAATTAATGCTGGAGTTTTTACTATGGTTCCCTTCATGTAACGATGGAAATCAAATTAGCAATGGATAATAGGGAGATAACGATTGTTAGCTGTTTGATTTTTGGAAGGCTTTTGATATGGTTAATCATAAGTTATTCCTGCAAGAGTGAAAATATTTGAACGTCTCTATTTCTGCCTTAAAATGGTTCAATGGTTTAAGGTTCTTTGTTCAGAAATTTAAAAAATATGAATATTCTCACGTAAATAGGAGACCAACAGTTTTCCTCGTTTTATCATATTTATATAAAACAATAAACAATGAGCTCTTATTGGATAGAAGTCGTAAAAGTTAGTAATAACGGCGGAAGTCAATTTTATCAGTTCATACCAAATTCCTGAATAAGTTCGGGTTCTGTTCGCTATAATTGTTTTCTAAAAAATGGAGATTTATACTGAGGTTTTGTATCTTGCGTTAGTGAGCTTTCTGTGTTTGGAATGTGAGTATAACGCAATAATAAAATTATTATGTTTGATTTACAGTTGAAATTACGAAAAATTCCTTAAAATTACGCCTACAGGTTATTCTGACAGCGTATTCTGCAATACATCATAGTGCCTAATAAACTGATAAATAAGAAGAATGCTTTAGATTTTCCAATTTAGAATTCAAAGCGCAGAAACTGACTGACTTCAAATCCACTTTTCTCATAAATTAGTACTAATGTCATCACTTAGGCCATAGATTATAATTTAATTTTCTGTTGAATAAACAAAATTGTTACATTTTACCATTGTTGTAAATAGCGCGAATAAGATTTAAAATTTAACAAAATATATTGAAAGTGAATAACTGAGAGGCTTTATAACAAATGTTTTCAAATTTTAAGCTTTCAGAGTTAAATAGTTACAATTTTGTTTCCCGCCAGTTACATTAATTTAGAATGGCGCATAGATAACCTTTAATTTGTAATCACGACACGAAGACATGCATTACTAATGGGTGCATTATGGTAGACTAATCAATAAAATTTAAAAAATGATAAAAAAATTTTCTCTAGAAATGTAGTACACAAGGTTCCTGATAAGTATAAATAATTTAAATCAATTAATAATAGCCTCTAGTTTTCGCGTCATGAAAAGGTTATTAAAGAAATTAATATTCTCATAATTTAGTCTTCTTGTAGATCTCAAGTTTTTCCACGTATCATAAAATCTTAATGGTCTCGATAAATTCTTACAGCTTTTTATTTACCATGCTTAGGATATGACAGATGTAGTCGAATATTCGGGTCTTTTCAAGAAAGATTCTAAATTAAATTTATATTTGTTATAGATAATGTTGGATTCACAAAATAATATCACTGCTCAAGGCTTCTCTGTTTCTTATCATAGTAGTATATGTATATATAGTCTTTATATGTATAAGAATTACGGCTTCATTTAAAGCAGTTACAGCTTATAATAATAACAATTATCATTACATGATTTTCAACTGTGGTTTTTTACACAATTTTGAAGATCTTAATTATAAATATATTATCCTTTCTAATATTGCTAGTGTCTAGATTAACAAAAATTGTATACCAACTTGGAGTTATAAATATCCTGATAGCAATAATAACAGAACCTCGCATGATTTATCTTTTGACTGTTAATACATTATCTTCAGAAAAGGTATAAGATTTGTGTAAAATCCCCTATCCCCGCATCCTACTTATTTTCGCAAATTTTCACATTTTGGGAAATCTCTAATCCGAAAAATAGGTATTTAAGAATTTGTCTGTATTTCCGTATGTAGATTGTTAGTTTTTACCACACTAACTTCTAAGAGAATTAACAGATTGTGACATGCCGCGGTTCTAGGGAAACCCACTCAATTGTCGAGAACGGGAAGTGCCGCATATACTGGAACTTTATATACTCGAAATTTATTTCTGTTGCATACTCAAGGCCAGACATGGTTTTTCTTGACTTCGAGAAGCGAACCATGTTCGTTATCTAATTTTCGGCACCAGCTAATAAAAAAATTCATAGCCAAGGAGAATGAAAATGAAGAGAGGCATAGAGGCCGTATAAGGGAGTTACAATCATTGTATCCGGAATATTCTGTTAAACTAATCGTGCTTATCATCGTCGCTCCTGCAGGTGCCAAGCTTTGTATACGTAAAGAACAATAATAATAAAAAAGTTAATTTTTTGACAAACAACAGAAGCGATAAAAAAATAAATAGACAAAAGTTACGCTTCCAACAAATACCGAAAGCTTATTAAAATTTGTCTTGAATAATTTTTGATAAGACACGTACTCTTTTCTTTAGACGTATAAAATGCCATTCAAAAAGATATATAAATTTAATAATAATCATTTTCAGATAAGAGGAGTAGATTTTATTTTAATTGTAAAAAATAAGAATAAAAACAAAAAAATCAATTTTTTGGAAAAAGTACAGAAAAGTAACTCTTTAAAATGCACTAGTTATTTATTTATCTTTTGATTTTATTTTTTCAACGAGCAATGCCAAATATTACGTCAGGTAGGAAAATCCTTGAGTATAAGTCTGTTTTTTATGATCCAAAATTAACTTTCACAAAGCACCAACGTAAAGTATTGACCTATTATTACTTTAAAAAGGAAAAATTAACTTGATATGAAAGAATTTCGTATGAGAATGTGATTGCAAAACATTAGGTCAGTTACACCAGCCCCCCGCACTCTTAATTTTTGAGTTTTCTATAGCCCACTGAATTGCGCCCCAAATGCGCTCAAATACACCAACGCTTAAAATTTTTACACCACATTGACAACCGAGTTGTTACCGATCGAAATGGGGGGGGGGGTGGCTGGCGACATTTTTCTAAGCTAATGACATTTTTCCAAATTTTTCAAATGCACCACCACTAACAAAATTTGCGCTAGTTAATTAACAAAGATATCAAATTTTGAGGGTGGGTGGGGGGAGAGTAACGCAGGTGTTCAATCCTCAATAGTGATGTGCAATATGAAGTTGAGGACATGGATTCGTTTGACTTTAAATGCGCTCATATGCTCTATAATTTTTGTTTGGAAATTTTGAAAATGGCCCAAGATATGGAGGTAACAAAATTTTACGATGAGATGACAAACGAAATCAAAATTTTGCAATCCGCATTGATAAAGGGAGATGCCTATAGGGTTTTTAATGCGCTCATATGCGTTACTTTCAAAATTAGCAAAAAACAATAATCAACCCCCTCATTATCAGTTATTACGATTCACTTTTCGATGTCCCAAATAACTTTAACTGCAGTAGAAAAATTTAAAATGATCTCTTCGCATAGAATTTAAAATGCGCTCATATTAGCCATTTTCGAAATTTACAAAAAACCATAAACGTCCCCCTCATTACCACTTGCTACGATCCACTATCCGATAACACCAAATAAATTAAATTGCAGTATGAAAATATAAAATTGTTTCTTCGGATAGTATTTCAAATGCGCTTCTATACGCCAGTTTCAAATTTGACAAAAAAAAAAATCAACCCTCTCATTTTCAATTGCTATCGATCCACCATAATCAAAGAATCATAATAAAGAATCACTGGGGAGTGTGTTGTCCCTGATTTAAAAATAGTGAATTGTTAACCGAATTCAGAAAATAGGAGATTCCCATGTCCTCAACTTTATATTGCACATCACTGTTGAGGATCTAACACCTGCGTTACACTGCCCCCTCCTCCAAATTTGATATCTTTGTTAATTAGCTAGCGCAAAACTTTTTGTTGGCGCATTTAAGCGAATTTGAAGTTATGAAATATAGGTATGATAAATTTGGAAAAATGTTTTTAGTTTAGAAAAATGACGCCAGCGCCCCCCCCCCCCATTTCGATCGCTAATAACTAGGTTGTCAATATGGCGCAAATGTTTTCCTCTATGGCGCATATTAGCCCATGTGAAGATTTTCAAGATCATGTGATTTAAAATTTGATTTTTCAAATGGAGGGAATAGCGTTACGCTGCCCCACATCTGACATAAAACCTACAGTTTTGTAGCGCGGAAATTTTAATTGGTGGCGCATCTGAGCGCAGTTGGAGTGCAATTAGTAGGCTATAGAAAAATCAAAAATTAAGAGTGGAGGAGGGGCTGGTATAACTGAGCTCAAAACATTTTTATTAATTCAAAAACAATAAAAAAATCTTGTACAAAAAGATCACGTCAGCCAACATACAATATGCATTGTATGTAGAAATAATAGTAGAATTAGATTAATTAAGATTAATTAATTAACTGTGTGTCATAAAGCTCACCACTACTATAAATAAATTTGCGAGAGCGAATAAAAGGTATGATTGAAACAATTGAATGATGAGTTTAAAACGATGAAAGATGTTTACTTTTTGAGGAGTAAAACATGTTTAACCATACAAAAGTCTTTGAAAAATCAAACAGAACAATCATTGTGATCTTCATATTATCCATTGCTAATTTGCGACTGGTCGTTACTTTAAGGGCAGCATTAAGAATAGCAATTGGACGGAAATCTTTCAGGGAAGGTGGTATAGAAATTTTAGAAATTGGGAAAATAACAGCTTTTTTCAGATGTATCTGGAAAGATTACAACCTAAATGGAAGCATTATTAATACACAATATAATAGGAAATATAATTAAAAAGGCAAGCTCAAACATTTTTATTGATATTCCATTGGTTCCAATCGCATTTAACAAAAAGAAAAGTAAGAGTCTAAATTTTGAATTAAGAGGGGTAGTGGAAGACGACGATAATATTTGTGGAACTGAGATTGTAAAAAAATCTTAATGAGGTCATCAGACGGAAAATTCAAGGTGAAATCATTAGCTCTAGGTTTGAATTTATGTGGAATTAGGTGAAACGTCTAAAGATTATACTGAATAATTACTGTAAATTCATTTTTTTTCTAAATATATTAAACAGGATGGAATATATGATAAATTACACAAAAACGTATAAACTAAAAATATAAACTGAGTCTGTAGCATCCTATGAGCTCACTTTTAATTTCATTTTTTTTTAATTTCCATGGTGACGCATATGAAGGAAACGCTTGCAGGAATTTACTTAAAGAATCAGATGAATTACTAGATCGTAAAATCTGTCAGGACATCGGGGGGCCGCTGAAGCTTTCATCAATTGTCGCAGCTTTTAAAACCATGCACAAGAGTATACATTATTGTTTTGGTGTACAGAGTATCCACGCAGATTTAAAGCAGCATATAAAAAATCTAGAAAAAACTTTTTTCTTCTAGAAATGTTACGAGTGGCTTGGATTTTTGAACGAAGAGGAAGGTTTTATTTTGCTGTGTGATCAGTCTGGCGATTTTATTCATCACAAGTTCATAAAGTTTTGGGATAGACGAAAAACTAACAGTATGAACACATAATTTAAAAATTTTTAAAAAAGTTCTAAAAAATCTTGAAAGTGCTATATCGTCTTAAAAATTTTATCCAGAATTTTCGGAGTTCGGAGTCAAATTCCACACAAAAAAAATACCTTCACTGATGAAAATTTAAAAAAGGCAACGCATACCAATACACATAAAATGTTTCTAGATAGTTCTAGTTTTGACATTATGATTTAATTTCTTATGAGTAATGTATGTTGTTTAACGTGACATTACATTGTTTATTTACAACTTTTACACTATTGTTTTATTTTTATAATAATAAACAAAATGTTTTGCAATGGCGGTCTCATATTAAATCAGCTTCTAAATTCTGTGCCGACGTAACCTATAACAGGTATTTTTCGAGTCGATCCAACACAGCACTTTGTAACCAAAAAATGTTTTGTTTGTTTTGTGAAATGGGAAAAGATGGATCATTTAGAAGCTATGACCACGGTCGTTTGCCAACGATAGATCCCAAACCAAACGGAAGTCCTGCATCATCCGATTGCACATAACGAGATTGCACATGGAGACAGAAAAGAGGGCATTTGGAATCTCCTTGGACGTTTGCACTTAATCCCGCCCAAGCACGAATTATTACATAATAATTTTTCGACCAATGACCTCAAAAATTTTGTTTTACCTTTCCAGTTCCAGGCTTGTCATCATTCACTTTCAATTCCTCTTTTAATTCAACATTTAATGACTCTAACTTCATTTTCGATATCACACCTCAAAAGTTTTGAACAAAGCAATTGAAATAAAATCGAATGCTGTGGGGGCTTATGGACTATCAATAAAAATGATCATACTTAACCCTCGAATTGGTTTTCATTCAAGTCGGTATCTTTCCAGATATCTGGAAAAAGGCTGTTGTTTGCCCAGTTCCAAAAATGTCTAAGCCTACTTACCCGAAAGGCTTCCGGCCAATTTCTATTTTATGTGCGCTCTCTGCAACACTTGAAAAAATTGCCTAACGTTTACTTTAAAAACTTTTAGAAATATCCAAGGCTCTTGACCCAATGAAGTCAGGTTTTCCAGAAAAACGTAAGACTCCCACTGCTTCCCTTGAAGTAACAAAGTTTATGAAATTAGATTTTTCGAAGGCTTTTACTATGGTTAACCATAAGTTACTTTTGCGAGAGTTGAAATCTTTTAACCTCTCCAACTCTGCCATTAAAATGGTTTAGGTGAAACTTTGATGATCGGTTACACCGAATTATTAAAACTAGTGGTGGGGTTTCTGAAAGGTGGAACGTCAATTTACGGGTTCCTCAGAACTCCATTCTGGCACCACTCCTCTTCAATTTTTTTAATTTCGACCTAGAAAGTGAATTCCAACACTGCAGCTGCCACAAATATAATGACTGTTTTGAAAAGTACTAATCGGGACCAATTTTTTCTCTACGTAGATTAATTGTTCTATTTCAGGGGAATAATGACCGCTTAATCCTCAAAACTTTTTAACGAGAATAAGGAAATACCTGGAAGAAAAATTGTAGCGAAAAAATATCTTAGCTTTTAATTATTACTTTTATCCTAAATATCTTCGTTTTGAGTAAGGTAAATTCAATAAAGTTAAATCAACTGTAAAAGAGATAATTCTGTAACTAAACACTTTCTCTACTACAATTTATGTGCTTTTATCTTTAAATTATAATAACTGTTGAGGTTCTATGGCCAGTAAATTGAACAAATATGAATATTTCGACGTACATATAAGATTAAAAGTCTTTTTCCTTCTGCTATATTTATTTAATCGAACAAACAATGAGCTCTTATCGGGCAGAAGTTATAAAGGTAGTACACACACTAGACGTTTATCGTGCTAGTTCATAACACTTACTTGAAAAAGGACGATTTTGGTTCTCTATCATTGTGTTTTCTAAAAAAATGAAGATTTCTACCAAAGTTCCATTCCTTGCATTAGTTGGTTTCCTGAATTTTGAATGTAAGTTTAACGCAATAATAAAATTATTGTATATGATCACTATCACACGTATGTTCACAGACTTGTCTACTCAAGAGCTTCTGATTAGAATTTTTCTTTTCTAAAGTTTCCTGCTTTGAAATTAAAGTTTTTTTATTCAACGCCATGCTTAAAAACGCTTCAGTATATTGTAATATAAAAGAATATGGAATTTTCCATGAGACTACCGCATTTTTCGTGAGAATTACGAAATATTCTATATTATTGCTCCTTGCGGTTATTTTCATGAAATATTCTTTAAGGCAATACAGTGCCTAATAAACTAATTAATCAGAAACGTGCTTATATTTTTCAATTTAGAATTAAAACCGCAGAAATTAAACCACTTCAAAATGTAAGTGCGTTAATTCTAAAATAGTATATGGGTTGCTTCCCCGCGTTTTTCTCGTAAACTAATACTTTTAAAAAAATATTTAACGTACACTAAGCAAAGATTGGATGAAAATTTTTTCACGTATCAGAAAATCTTAACTGTTTTGATAAATTCTTGCAGCTTTTTATTTTTTAATACTTAGGAATTATAAATTAAAGTGATGATTTATTTTGCATAGATAACTTGCGATTCTGGAAATAATATTACTGATCAAGGTTTTAATGGTTTTTTTATTGTAGTAGCTGTATACGTTTATATATATATGATCCTTCTTTGCATAAGAATTATTGCTGTGTACAAAAAACAGTTAAAGCTTATAATAATAAAAATTATCATGATAGAAATTCTAACTGTTGTCATTCACATATATTCATTTACTTATATACAATTGGCTTGCGGTAGTAAAATCATATTTATTCAATCTCGCCCTTCGCGTTGGGACATTTATTTTTCGAATTTGAAATGCTTGAATAAAACCTTATCACAAAGATCTCTTTTTGATCGCAATGTTTATTTGTCTCTTCACATCTCGAATTCTATACTTAATTAAGTATAGCCAAAGTTTAAGTTTCTCAAAGCCTTGTAGGCTGTAAAGTACACATTCTCACAAACACACGTTCAATTTTTTACGTATCTCACGTCTTTTGGTGTCATATTAAAATGTTGGATACATTTTCTTGTTGATACTTTTTTCGTATTTTGCGTCATTTTCTTCAAAATTTAAACGTTTTAATATCTAATTTCGGGAAATTCTGATACTTTCTCAATTATATATGATGAGAATGTAATAAATTATCAAAAATTAGTGTCTGCTTTTTGGGACGCTCCATCGCAGCAGCTCGAAACAGTTCATGCAATATAATGATAAATTTACAACAAAAAGATGTTATATTTTTAATAACTACACTTAATTTATTTTTGAAATTATGCAATCTTACAAACGTAATTGAACGCTTAAACGCTATAAAAAATTGGACCCGTTGGGGATTCAAACCCTACCTGAACAACCTAAAACCTAATGGTTTGAATGGTTACTTTTTCAGTTAAAAATAAATACTTTAGAAAATAATGATATTATCAAAGTAGTTTACTCTTTCACAAAAAAGAATAATTTGTAACACAAAAAAATAAAGCTACATTTAAAAAAAATGATTTTTTTAAATGTGGATCATCTTGCAGGCAAAAAATATGGCAATAATTGGAGAATAAATTTTTTTCAATGAAATTATTGCATAAATCATATTGAGTACAATATGAAACGAATTTTTAACTCAAATGATAAATGCTCATGAAAAAATAAATGTTCAATCACGTGGTTCGACTTTCTACAAGGTAAAGTCAATTTTTTAATCAAAAAGATGATTTTTAAACCAAAAAGATTACTCTTCTGCTAAAAAGATGAATTTTCAACAAAACAGATCAATTATCATCTAAAAAATCGACTTTCAACTAAAAGTTGAATTGTTTAGTTTGAAGTTAAAAAAATTCATTTAAAAAAATCAAAATAGTTTACTTTTCCACAAAATAGATGAATTATAAATAAAAAAATAGAGAATCGTTTTAAAAAAATGAATTTTTTAGTAAAGTTGATCAACTTTAAGCCAAGTAAAAGGTAACCAATTGAGTAATAAATTATTATGAATACAATAATTGTGAGTATCGTATTAAGTACAATATGAAATAAAATTTAAACTGAATTTATAAATGGTAATAAAAAAATGGGACTTATACTATGAAACGGTTGAACAAGTCTATGATAGGTTCTCGTCGCATGATGCAAAAATATTACTGGGGGATTTCAACGCGAAAAATGGGAAAGAATCGATATTTAGACCCACGATAGGGACAGAAAGCTTACATGACTTTAGTAACGACAACGGGACTAGACTAATTAGCTTCGCTACGTCAAAAAA
>NC_046659.1:148696997-148705649 GCF_010883055.1 Belonocnema kinseyi | reverse complement strand
ATGGATGATGCACAGGATAGAGACGCGTGGCGGTCTCGGGTAGATGAGGCAATGAACTTTCGAGTTCCAAATGCTGATAAATAATAATAATAATAATAAAAAAATGGATTTTTAATCAAGCGGTTCATCTTTCTACGAGGCAAAGTTATTTTTGGATGAAAACGAAGAATTTTCAACCAAGAAGATTAAATTTCTACTAAAAAATAATAAGGTGGCTTAATTTTCAATTAAGCATAGATACATTTTTAACCAAAGAAATGAATCTTCAACAAAAAATATTGTTTTTTAAGAGAGCGGTTAAGAGTTCCATTAAGTAGTTGAATTTTTAATCAAAACATGTGAATTAAAAAAAAAATTGAATGGTCAAATTATCATTGAAATGATTAGTTTATAATAAAAAAAATACTTTCGACCAAAAAATTTATTTTTTCAACAAATAGATAAATTTTTAACTGAACTAATGTAGCTTCAACACAAAAAATGAATTTTTAATAAAATAGGTTAATCTTCAAAAAAGTATAACGAAAGTTTCAACCCAGAAGATTAATTTTCTACCAAAAAGTATATTTGTTTTACAAGTCGGTTCAAATATTCAACCTGCAGTTAAATTTTAAACCAAAAAAGATGAATTTTCAATTAAGAAATTTAATAGTTGCTATTTAAAATACTACATTGAAGTTTAAACTATCGCGTCCGAATGTGCTTGGTTAGCGCTGGAGGTCGGAGCGCGGTCACAATAAAATCAATAACTTTAGCAATTGTTAAAAACAAACGATTATTTAAACAATGAAAAATGTTAGTTACTAAAAAACAATTTTTCTAGCATAAATTATACTTCGCAGCAACAATTTTTACAACTCAATTATTGAATTTCGATGAACCGTTCGCGAGTAATGCATGCTTGAGATACTTTGACCCACAAATTATTTTTCGATTTTTCTCCTTGAGCACTAATGAAAAACTAACGTTACTAACTTCGCGGATACGGTCTATTTTTTCTTAACTGAAAATTTCAAATTCGCCCCAAACGACAATGCCACTTACGTAAGATTTTTTTGATTCGGCAGATATGAAGTTTATTATAATCTCAATACATCTTTCAGTTTTAATAAGAAAAATAATTACGAATTAGAAATGAATTATAAAAGTAAACTTAATTTTGTAAAATTTTGGAAAAGACGTTTTTGTTTTCTTGAGTATATAGTACATTCTTTTCTGAGCTTTGATTTTTAAAATTTTCGAAACAATGAAGATTATACAGTTCAAAATATTCATGCACTAATGTCAACTTTTCTTACAAAATCAGTTGTAGGTGGAATAACAGGATTTCCTCCTTTGCCACAGAACACTATATTCGTAAGAATGTGGGACGGCAGTATTTATCGTGGTTGGATCCACCCCAGGGGCGATACAGATGTACCCTCGTTCCTGAGCCCAAATACAGAGCCGCTCTATACTGATCTTTATTATATACGGACAGCACAGTTTCGTAATTATGGTTTCGTGCTTGTTCGTTATGGTCCAGTTTTCCCTTATGTTGATTATCTTCATATTCCGCAGCAGGCTTTTATAAAAATAGGCAATAACCGAGTTTATTCAGCGATGAATTTCGAACGGTACGATCCAGATCAACATAACCATACAAGTGCAAGCGACGGTGTAAAAGCTAATTTCCCAGAAGCCAACCATGTCTACGTATCATTTGTACACAAAGGAGTATATAGATCAGTTTTACAGTGATTATAATCTTCATCAAAGTGATGAGATGCATTAGACTTGTAATTTTCAAGACGAAAGTAAAGATTTTTAAAACCTGGCAATTTTATTTTCTGAATTTATCATAATTACCTGACATCATATTTTCACCTCGTTTTTTCTATTTTCTTGTGGTGTAATTATATACATTAATTGTATAAATAAGATTTGCGTAGACGTGCCAATACAAACAACTTGTGTTTGAAGCGTATCAAACAGTGAAAAGCTATTTCTTGTGTTCCTGAAAACTACCAGCGTTAAAATATTTTAGAGGGTTTTGCAGTATTTAATCTAATACTGATACGGCAGAACATGTTGCCCATCATTTCGAAATACAGTATAATGTTACGAATTCAGCAAAGAATAGAAAGCAATGAATATTTTTGAGGGCGAAGGAGATAATAAGAGTCAATAAAAGAAAATATCGAATTTTACGTATTATTTTTGTTGATTAAAGCTTTTTAGAAGCATACTAAAATCGTTGTTCGCTAACCAAGGATTACTCACTAAGTCATTTGATAATATAGTTATAATTGTTTAATCAGTTTTTATTAAACTTTTTTTGTGAGCGTCCTTAGCAGCAATGCGAAAACGGCAAATTATGAGTAAATTCAAGCTATGAATCAGGGCACCAAATTTAAAACAATACAGGAAAAACAAAAGTTGAAATTTGTTGTACACAGGACTTGAAACAATTCAAAATTAAACATATTGCGATGAAAGTTTTACCGAGGTTAGGAGAATAATTCTGATCTCGTCTACTGCATCACCCTGAAGTAGGCAAATTTTGATAAAACATGTACAATCAAAAACAGAAAACAGAAAAAAATTGTCCTTACTGATATATCTCCTCCAAAATGAATTACACTACTGTAGACAAATTGGAACTTACACAATACCCTTTAGCAAATTGTGCAAAAAGCAACTGGACGAGTGAGATTCCCCCGTTCTCTCCAATTTAATGGATGTTAAATGACGAGAGATAGCGCTGGTGTCGCAATTCTTGATACATTTCGAATAAAAATGAAGCGCTGATAAGATAAAAGATTATCCAGGCAAGGTTAAAAAACGGAAATCATCTTAGATTTATGTGAAGTTTATCTGGTTAGGTTAATTTTAGTTGTGGGAAATCTTACACCTTAAGTCCATGTAAACTTTATCTTTATTTCTTTCTGTGTTTTTCAATCAATAATAAAAATAAAATAATTTAATTAAATAGTTCTTTCATTATTTAAATAATCCTTGTTTATTTCGGTATGTAGTTATTCTGAAAGAACCAGCAGAAACAACTTATTTCACAGAATTGTTGCACCATCAAGCTTTAATTTTGAATTGTCTGTCAAATCATCATATACTAAACAACCGTAGCCTGAAGGGTTTTGGATTCCTATAGATTTTGTAGAATTCTGTATGTTCTCCTCGCGCTACTCTATGCCTCCTTCTTTCAGGACATGGTTCGGCTACGAATATATTCTAGAGTTTTAACCACTTCCGAAAAAGGGATAGTGGGATTCTGAATACAATGGGGTGAAAATGGTGCCAGAGTCTCAAGTGACGGAGATGAAGTGAATCCAAAAAATGGTCTGAGTTTCAGCAGGATCGAGACTAAGTCCAGGCCCCGAGGATAAAGTTATAGATATTCTTCTGGACTAGAGCAAGTAATCTAAGTATTAAAGAAATTGGTGCCAATAAGTAAATTCTGAAATAGAACAAATATTTTTGGTAGCTGCTATGTAGAAGTAGACTTCCAAGGTCAGAGATAAACCAATTTAAGTGTAGAAGTTCCAGAGACTGTTGATTAAAACAAGAGTTAAATCATTTGCTCCCAGAATTTGATACATTAAAAGATCTTAAATATTGCAGAAGTAAAGCATGTTTACCCATAACAAAGAACTTCCGAAACGTAGCCAGAGCAACAATAGTTATCTCAATATTATACATTTCTAAATGAAGATCCTTTGTTACTTTAGGTGTCACTGGATTAAGATCTTTCGGAAAATTTGTAAAGTGGCTGGTGAACAATTTTTTTCAGTCGTTTATACAGTACACGTAAGTTATAAATTGGCTAGAAGTCTTTCAGAGAATAAGGCTTACAAATTTTAGATTTGGACAATTAACAGTCTATTTCCAGATATCTGGGAAGATACCAACCTGAATTGAAGAATTATAAATATGCGATAAAATAAGAAAGATAATTGGAAGGCCTAGTTTAAATATTCTGATTGATATTCCATTGGTTCCAATAGAATTCGACTTAAAAATTAAGTGAAAGGACTTAAACATTAAATTAAAAGGGGTAGTGGAAAATTATGATAACAAATCTGGAACTGGGAATGTAAAAAAAGTCTTTAAAAGTTGATCAGGCTGAAAGTTAGTAGTTGTAGGTTTGTGCATAGGCGAAATGAGGTGCTCACGTCTATGAAGCTGCTAAGTGTCCTCTTTTTGTCTCTCTGTGCAATCTCGTTATAATTGTATTTAATCAACTCATCTCTAACCTCTGTTTGAACAAGGCTCCTTTTTTACGAAATTGAGCTAGTGTTATAATGCTTTTTGTTATTTTCAAAAGTCTACATTTGCTATCACGTTCCCACATTAGATTTTGAATTTCGGATTTAATCCAGGGGGCAGCTTTATTTAAGTTTTGAGAAACGTATTGCTGAGATAACTTGTTGAATGCGAAGACTTAGTAATTACTTAAAGCGTCGATTTTATTATTTATATCTGTATCTAGTAATATTTTTTCGCAACTATGCGTTATTATATGTCCGTGAAACGTATGTTGTTTACTTTAAGAAAGATTCTGCCTTAGTTCGCAGGAAACTAAAAGACTTGAGGCATGATGCACGAAGAAAACTGCAAAAGTAGAATGTTAAAGTATGTATCCAAAATACAGAATAAATTTGGGCCCAATTCATAGCAGTTCAGCTGTGCCCACGATGACCCTTGTTTCTTCGCAGACAAGCTCGTCGAGTTTAAAGGGCCAGCATTTTTATGAAACCGGTTTTGCGGCAGTGTTAGAGGTTTAAGAGTTTTGCTAGGGTTTTCTAATGAATTTACTTTATTAATTTTGTCTGTCATATGGTCACCGAAAAGAAATTTTTCTCTATCTGATTTGTTTAAAATGGCTTTGATTCATTTGCTTTATAAAGGGGCAATAAAGGCATGCCTAGCTGTTGTCTCTGCAGAATGAAGGTACGTTATTAACTGGTCTGCATCTGACAACAGTTCCAGCACTTTTATGGCATCGAGTTGTTTTTCGAATTTTTCAAGCAACATATTCATTTTTGTTCCAACAGCTGACAGTCCTGGAAATGTTCATCTGTTTTGATGGCCTGTTCGCTCATTGACAGTAACATAAATGGATGGATCTGTGGGGGATCCAAAAGAATGTTTCCTTTTCTGGGATATTTTTTTAACAGTTTGTATTTAGCATCTGATTTAAGACATGTGGTGAGCCGAATTCCCATCTCGACACAATATCCATATGCGGAGATGAAGCTACAGGATACCACAACTGCGATGTTGAACACGATGCGGTGGAAAACTCAATTGAGGAAGTCTTTGTGACTGAGGTTCGAGATATAATTAAAAACTTGAAAAACGGTAAGGTCCCAGACTATTGGAAAAAAGCGATTTTCGTGCCAATATACAAGGGAAAGGGAGATAAAACCAACTGCAATAATTAAAGAGCGATTAGCTTATTAAGTACCGTAAGTAAAATATATTCAAAAATACTTATTTGTAGGGTAATGAAAATAAGAGAAGCAAAGATTTGGGAAGCCTAGAGTGGGTTTATGCCAGTAAGGTCATGTACGGATCAAATGTTTAGATTAAGGCAAATAACAGAAAAAAGTTTAAGAGTAGGAAAAAAAGTTATCTGTGCTTTTGTTGACCTAGAAAAAGCTTTTGACTATATATATCCTCCTATATATCTCCTCCGAAATAAATTACACTATTGTAGACAAATTAGAACTTACTTAACGCCATTTATCAGAAAGCGTAAAAAGCAACTGACAGTTGGGAATTCCCAGTTCCCTCAAATTTAATAAACTTAAACGGCGATAGATGGCGCTGGCGTCGCAATTCTCGCCATATCTGGAATGAAAATAGAGAGATTATAAAGTGAAAGATTATCCAGTCAAGGTTAAAAATCGGAAATTATCTTTTGTTCATATAAAGTTTATACAGCAAGGTTAATTTCTGTTGCTGTCAATATTGCACCTGAAATCGATCTAAGCTTTATCTTTTGTTTTTCTGTGTTCTTTAAACAATAATAAAAATAAAATAATTTATTTACATAGTTCTATAATAATTTTAATAATGCTCGTTTATTTCGAAATGCAGTTAGCCTTAAAGATCCAGTAGAAACAAGTTACTTCACTAAATTTTTGCACCGTTGAGCTTTAAGTTTGAACTGTCTGTCAAATAATCATATACGAAACAACCGTAGCCGAAGTAGGGTAGGAGTAGATTCTTAACCGAAAGTATCCGATTGGAGTTTTCTTGGCGATGCTCTGTACTTTTTTGTTCCAGGACAAGGTTCGGTTACGATAATGTTCTAGAGACTCAAACACGTCCGAAAAAGGGATAGTGATATTCTGGATACAACGAAGTGAAAATTATGACTAGAGCAAGTAATCTACTTGTTACAGAAATTGGTCCTGGTAGGCAAATTTCAAAATCGCCTTCTTTTTTTTGTGGCTGCTATATAGAAATTGACTTCCAAGATCAGAGTTGAACCAAATTGAGATTAGCAGTGCCAGATTGACCACATCAGTCAGAATACTTATGTTTGAATATGTTTAACTATATCAAAAACCTTTAAAAAATCAGACAGGACAACAATCTTTATCTACCTATTATCTGTTTCTAGATTAAAATCCGTCATTACTTTAAGCGTCACTCGACTTAGATGTTTGGGAAAATTTGTAAAGTTGCTGGTGAATAATTTTTCTAAGTCGTTTATGCAGTAAACATTAGATTCAAATTGGCCAGAAGTTGTTCAGGCAGTTACGTTTATAAATTTTAGGATTTTGGAAAATACCAGCCTTTATCCAGATGTATTTTGGTTGATATCTCATCGGTTCCAATGGCATTCTGTTTGAAAAATAAGTCAGAAGAATCGATTTTTAAATTAAGACAGGTCCTGGAAAATGATGATGATAGGTGTGGAACTGGTAATGGAAAAAGTCCTTAAAAGGTCATTAGGTGAAAAATTACTAGTTTTAGGACCCTGAATGAGCAGGATCAGATGCTCAGATCCGATTTTTAATTACGGATTTAATCCTGGGGGCAGCTTAATTAAAGTTTTTAGGAACGTGTAGCGGAGAAAACTGGGTGAATGCGAAGACTTGGTAATTACTCAGAGTGTAGACTTTATTATTTTATTATTATAAATTTTATTATTTTATTCTCTTCTCCAGTTTGGGATACTTAGAGATTATACTAAAGTTTAATCAGGTCCGTCCATTCAGCACCGCCAGCAAGGCAAATTATAAAATAGGATACGTCATATTTTTTTCTAAATTTATGGTAGAAAAATTTTTTTGGTGTTTAAACTTCGAAGAAAAGGGTGGGGGCGCTAGCAGGCCGTTCACTCAGCGGCGCCACCTACGAAAACTCACTAAAAATGATTATAATGCGATACACGATAATGGGAGATTTTTTTGCATTTTTTTTTCTTTATGGTGACATATAATACGTTTTCCAAAAAACTACCTCTAAGTCTTACGAAATTACTCCCTGTGACCAAAAATATTTCAAAATGGGAAAACTATCTTTAACAATGTAAACATGATTTAGGGCTTCAAATTAACCACATGACACTTGAAAATTGCGCCCTCTTTATTTTTTCCCTAAAGCTACCCTTCTACGTGAGCGCATACAGGGGAACATATACACTAGCGGTCAAAAGTTTGGGTTCACTTAGAAAGATCGCTCTAATTATACCAGAGCTAAAAAAATATCTCTTTAAAAGGTTGATTGTTTTCGAAATTCTGTCTAAAATAAGCCTAGGGTGAAGCCTATTTCCCTAGTTTTGAAGTAGATATTGCAAAAATTGTATAAATTCTTTTCCAATTACAAGCACTTGAATTTGTGATAAAGAAGTTTGATAAATTTGAAAACATCTTATCTGTAGGCAAATCAGAATAGAAGTTAAATAAATATATATTCTGAGAAAATTACATAGAAAATTCATGATTATATGTTTCATATATTTCAAGAAAATATTTTTGTTACTAAAAATAATATTTCAATTTTTACAACTTTTTGTTACAAATTCAAGTTCTTGCAATTTGAAAAAACATTTTTCACGATTAATACTCGTAAGCTATTCTGATACGGTGAAAAAAAAGCTTCAAAATAAGCTTAAGAACATTGGAAAACGTTGACTACTGCGGATATTATTGCAAATTTAAGAAGACATTTAAATTTACACTATTTTGGTAATATCTACTTAAAAACTAGACAAATTGGCTTCACCCTGGGCTTATTTAAACAGAATATCGAAAACAATTCTCCTCTTAAAGAGACATTTTTTTAGCAGCGGTATAATTAAAGCGATAAAAATAACAAAAAAACGATTTTTCTAAGTGAACCCAAACTTTTGACCGGTAGTGTATATATATGAAAAAAGCATTAAAAATAGTCCAACTTAGAAGGAACTGTTAGTTAATATTTTTTCTCCTTTTTTTCTGTCTAATAATATATAATACGTGCCCCAAAAACTGTCCGTAAGTCATACACACTCACCCCTCATCATCAGAAATGTTTCAATTGTTGTAAACAACCTTGAACAATGTAAAAATGATTTAGAACTCCAAATTAATTACATGCCACTTGAAAATTTCCCTCTCATTATAATTTCCGCAACACTACACTTCCACGTTAACGTAT
>NC_046659.1:148693588-148696897 GCF_010883055.1 Belonocnema kinseyi | reverse complement strand
AACGAAACCATAGCCGCACTCGGCGACCATTACTGTTCACCTACCCTTTCATGGACGGGCTGACTGCGTGGCGAAAGTTGATGTCTGGTGACATCAAGCGGGTGCACCTCCCGCCGCCCACCAGTCAGGCAAACCCGCCCAAGGGCATGCAGGCCCTCGACCGTTGGCTCGCCACGCGCCAACTGCCCGGCTCGACCACCACTACCTCGCGTGCCGCTTCGCGTCACTAAGCGCCGCCCCGTTCGCGTCCCGCGATTACCAGCATTACCGCGCGGCCTAACACCAGATACCACCCCTGCCCACTCCACTCCGCTATTAAGCATTCCAAATCGTCACCCCCCCATCCCTTCTATTTTCCTTCCTTACCCCCCCCCCCACGCACTGTACTCCTACCCCTCCCCCACAAGTCTAACCTCCCCGGGAATAGGCACCGGGGTAGAAAACACACCCTCAGTTTTCGAGATATTGTAACCTAAAAGTGCAAAAAACACCGTTTTTTACTATATTTGAGGTTACATAGCATCTTGAATAAATTTTTTTTTTCAAAAACGGGCGAAAGCATCACAAAGGAGCACCCTTGCCCTCTGAAATCCATTTGTCAGATTCAAGATAGCTTTTTTTTCATCGATATATCATTGATTGAAGTTAAGTATTTTCGCAGTTTCGTAACAACGTTAAAACACCCTATATAGCATATGTGAGGCTATAAGCCCAATTTATAAGTGATCGTATTCGATCGAAAAAATCTATATATATAGGTTTTTGAGGTTGCTCATTAAGAATATGAAGTCAGATTTTGAAAATTCAATATGGCTGCCATTTTGGATCCGCCATTTTGAAGTGTTAGGGCGGAGTAGGTCTTTCAGAATTTTCTTTACAAAATCTCGATGTTATACATGCTTATGGTTTTTACTTACACTTCATAAATTATTTTTATTTTTGTTATCGGTTGCTGTCTTGATTCTTAACTATATAGATAGACATATTTTGTACCTTATGTTTCGGCTACTTCAGAGTACGCTCTCTAATGTCAAATTAAAAGTCGAAGAAGAGGTCGCAGCTTCAATTGGGCTATCCCTTAAAATTCCTAGAGGTTTCTTACAAAGTGTAACAGATCATATTTTAATCAAGCAAAGGTCTCTATTTTAAATAAAAACCGGTTCAATTTAATTCAAAAGATGAATTTCTAACCAAATAGTTTAATTATTAAATAAATCAGACTCATTTTTAATCAAATATTTATAGTTTTTAGCAAAAAAAAAGATGCATTTTTAACCTAGGATATTGCATTGATTTAAATGAAATATGCGATTATGCAGGTCTATATCTGTATTTATGCAATTTTATTTGGTATAACTTTTACAGATTTTTCTCTCTGATTATGTAATATAATTTCTAAGTGTAGAACTTCTCAAATTATATTCAACTAGTTTTTGAAAATATTAATCTGAAAATTTATCTAATGTATTTTTGTAATAAAGAAGCTTAAATGATGAAGCTGAAAATTTTAGAAACGGATAATTCTAATTATAATTTCTTATGAAAACGCGTTTAAGAATATACATGTCATATTCATCATGCCTATTCATTTTATTGTTTTAAACTTTCGTTCAAAACGCAGTACACTACTAATGCAAAGAATAGAAATTTAGAATGCACTCTAGCTTCTCAATAGTACCGCTTTTAATAGTGCCGTTAATCCAATCAGAGCTTGGGCTCGACCCCTTCTTCTGCGCTTCACCCTACTCAACCAATGTTTGGATCCGACTTTCTCAATCATGTCGCAATAATGTCAATAATGTTCCGAAATTCATTTTTTAACGAACAATGCCGAATATCGCATCAGGTGAGTGTATGACTCTTTTTCATAATCCGACATTATTTTTTAGAAGGTACCAATGCAAAGTATTTTCATATTATTAATTCAAAATAGACTATAATTAATTACATCATAATAACAAAACTAGAATAGATTTTCGTGAAAGTAGCTTTAGTTGCACCTGTGTGTTTGTATATTTTTAGTTTCTTAGCACGAGAACTTTTAAAAAAATTGACAGATTTGATTAAATTATATCCGTCCACTCAGCGCCGCCACCAAGGCAAATTATAAAATAGAATACTTCATTTTTTTTTCTAATCTTATGCTAAAAAAAATTTGTTTGCTGTTTAAACTTCGGAGAAAAGGGTAGGGGCGCTAGCAGGACGTTCACTCAGCGGCGCCACCAACGAAAACTCACTAAAATGATTATGATGCGATAAACGATGAGTGAAAATTTTTTTTCTTTTTTTGCTCTATGATGACATATATTAAGTTTCCCAAAAAACTACCCCTAAGTCTTACCCAGCTACCTCCCGCGAACAAAAATATTTCAAAATGGGAAAACTACCTTTAACAATGTAAACATGATTTAGGGCTTCCAATTAATCACGTGACACTTAAAAATTTCGTTCCCTTTATAATTTCCCCAAAACTACCCTTCCACGTGAACGTATGCAGCAGAACTTTTATATGTATAATAACAGCATTAAAAATAATCAAACTTAGAAGAAACTGTTAGTTGATCTTTTTTTTCTTTTTTTTTTGCTTCCCGTTAATATATAATACGTTACCCAAAAACTACTCCTAAGTCATACATACCCTCCCCTCGTCATCAAAAAGGTTTTAAAAGTTGGAAAACCACCTTCAACAATGCAAAAATGATTTAGAACTCCAAATTAATTACATAACACTTCAAAATTTCCTCCTCTTCATACTTTCCCAAAAAACTACCCTTCCACGTGAACCTATGCAGCGGAACACATATATGTATGAAAAAATCATAAACAATAATAAAATTTAGAAAACACTGTTAGTCGATATTGGTGGCTCTTTTTTTCTCTGCGATAATATATAATACGTTACCCAAAAACTACCCCTAAGTCATACATAACCTTCCCTCGGCATCAAAAACGTTTTAAAAGTTGGAAAATCATCCTGAACAATATAAAAATGATTCAGAACTCTAAATTGATTACATCTTCCAGCAGAAGATGTTCTATTGCATACGCTGACGCGGAAGGGTAGTTTCGGGAATATTATAATGAGAGGAAAATTTCTAAGTGTCATGTTATTAATTTGGAGTTCAAAATAATTTTTACATTGTTCAGGGTGGTTTTCCAACATTTAAAACGATTTTGATGACGCTGGGATTGCATTTATGACTTTGGGATAGTTTCTGGGGAACGTCTTATATATTATCAAAGAGCAAAAGAAGAGCAAAAAAATATCAACTAACAGTTGCTTCTAAGTTTGACTATTTTAAATGTTTT
>NC_046659.1:148678868-148693488 GCF_010883055.1 Belonocnema kinseyi | reverse complement strand
TTGAGCGCTTCCATAGCTAATGCCCACCTGTAAAGCGATTTCATGAATAGTGAACCGCCTGTCACTTTCAATAAGGTCACGAACTGCACCAATGTTATCGCCTGAGACACTTGATCTTGGACGTCGATTATGACTCACATTTTCCACACTTTCTCGTCCACTCTTAAACTTTTTGGCCCAAACAAACACTTGAGTTTTAGACAGAGTATCATCCCCATACTGATTCTTCAATCGAGTCAAAATTTCGCACGGTTTAACGCCTTCTTTAGTTAAAAACTTTATTATAACCCGTTGTGCAACGGACGCTGGAACCTGTTGCTCACTCATAGCTGTACTGACGAATTGACTGAGTCAAACAGCTCACCAAGCGTTTTACCCACTCCTAATACACTACAGTACAAGAACCTACACTGTGAGAGTGCTTGCGATTGGCTAAGAAAAGTATTTGTAAAATTCCCGTTTATATTTGATCCACCCTCGTAATATTTAAATTAATTTGGCACATCTAGTGCGTACCTGGGTTATCAACCATTGAAATTTGCTAGAAATGAATCCTATGAAAAATAAGAATTACACGCTTTTAATTCAAAACCAGCCTCCGTCAAAAGGTGTCCTTAGCTCATTTTGAAAAATATTGTTCAAATATATTTTAACCAGATTTAGAAATCATCTTGGTGAACTTTTGAAATTCACCACTTCTAATTAACTGTTTTTTTTCATTTCTAAACAAAAAAGAAATTTTAACCAAAAGATTAATTTTAAAAAAGTGCGAAAGGAAAACTTTCCACCATATATAGAATTGTTAAATGTTTAGTTGTAGAACTGACTGTCGCAAAAAAAAAGTTGTAGAACACTTTTATAGAAAATCGTGCACTTTTTCAAAAAATAGATTAACTTTTGAAAATACAGTAAAATTTGCAATACAAAATATTAATTTTAAAAGACTATGATTTTTTTCTACCAAAAATACTAGTTTTCGAATGAAATAATGTAAGTCTCAACTGAAAATTATGACTTTTCAGAAGAATAATTTAATTTTGTTTGGGAAAGAGATGAATTTTGATTAAATGTAATCATGAATTGGTATTTGCAAATAAGTAGAATAATTTTGCACCGAAAAATTGAAATTTATAAAAAAGAGTGCCCTGTTATCTGAATATATGTTCATTTCCAAACAAAAAATACGAAACTTTGACAAAATATATGAACTATCAATTGTAAATATTATTATCTGGAATGCAAACGGTCTGACCGACGACAAAAGTCCAAGAGGGAACAAAGTTTTATTTTTTCTTAACGATGGTAAAAAAGAAAATGTTGAAGACTTTTCTTTTATTTTACGGGATTTTACAGAATATTAGAAAAAATTCAAATCAGTTTTAAATATACTTATAATTTTTAGAAGCTTTTAAGAAATCAAAAAAATATTTTAAAAATGTTATGAAACCTATATGCGTTATAAAATATATTTGTTCTTTTTTATGCATAATTGGCTCGAACTTTTCATAAGTTTTTTTTCAAATCCAGGAAAAGTAAATCTTATTGATGAATTACAATTCTTATTAAAATAAAATGAACTCAGATTGGATTTTAAATACAATTTTGAGAAGTAATGCATGCATGCAAGTCAAATCTTTCGTTTCTACTCGGGAGAAAAAAAGGGATAGGACAGAAAAGTGACAAGTGATAGTAAGTTGCAACAAATTTGAGCCACACAGATTCATCATAAGAATCTAGGAGGAAAGCATCATATAGAGACTGTTTTTTCTCATTCAGAGCAACTTGAAGAATCGTCCACAAACTGTCAGTCAACTGTAGAAAAGATTTTGCCATGCGTTATTTGGGTGAAATAGATTTTAATAAGTATGTGTATTATAATAATAATTACCTAACTTTGAATTTCCTCGAATTTACCAGTGACTATTAGTATCTTGAAATAAAAATTGTACTTGCCGCGATATAGTATCCAAATCTCAGGTTAATCAAAACCAACGTGACGTTCAAACTGCCAAGGCCAGGATGTTCAAACTAAGCCGTGACCGTCCGCATCGAAATTGATGCCTGAGCGGTCGAGGAAATTTCCTCTAGATTTTCTGTAATTAACAAAGTAAAAGTAGCTAGTCAATGAAGAGGAAATACCTAAGTGTATATGTAGACGGTCATGGCTTTATCTATAAATCCCGGCTTTAGCTTAAATGTCGACGTCCATGAGTAACCTAACATTTCGAAGTTGCATAGCGAACTCATAACTGTATCCTAAGTAACTAGTACGAACTGCTAAATGAAAGAAAGTTGAAAATTAGATACATATTATTCCAATTAGTTTCCTGATTACCAATTATTATGTATACTATTGCAAAGGTTATAGTTGCTTTAATTGTGTTTAGGTGTCTTACAGCGCGGCTTAGCACTTCACAACTCTCAAAATGAGCCAAAATTGAGTCTCCAAATGATAAACTTCCCTAGATGCCCATATGTGCAACTACGTTCTGTGTAATAAATTTGAGACTGAAATTTTTTCAAATGCTCATTTGGAGACCAATGAAATTTAAGCTGAATCAAATTTAGTACCAACATTTTTCTGTATATCACACCTGAATCGACCGATTTCGTGAGTCACACACTTCTGACCCACGAACAACCCTCCAATTTCCTTTTAATTTTTATGTGGGGCCAGATAGGGTCCGCCCTATCGGAACCTCGACAACGATGTCCAGGGGCCGCCTGGCAGGAACGCTAACTCTACTTTAACATAAGGTAAGATCAAAATTTACTTATTTATTAACACGATGGCAATAAAATCAAGTTACATTTACTTTCTCTATTTGTCCCACAACTTTCTGAGAACCTACTGATACGCGAAGAAAATCTATCCTGGAAACCCGCGCTATGCGTAAAAAGACTCACCCGAGACACCAGCGTCCCATACTCAGACATCCTCTTTAATAGGCAATCCCTTTGCCAGGTCGTTTGGGAGATTATTGCGACCCAGCTTATCACGGTTGGCCTTTTAGCCGAATATCAGTAAAAGAATGTCCACTTCCTTTGAAGCCGCTTGCCGTTTGGCCGCTGTTGCCCAGACGTTAGCGTCCATTGTTCCAACTTTTTTCGGACTTTCCTGAGACATTTTCCAGGGACGATTCTCGTGTCTAACCATAGTTCACGGTTCTCAATTCGAATCTGAAGTTTGCTGCTTGCTTCCGTCTCAACGGAGGATCTCCAATGATATCTTTCGCCAATGGGCGCCTTCCGCGGTAGAATCCGCAGAACCAATTGGTTCTGGGCTACGGACCACGGGGGTTGCTATTGGCGGTACGTACGCCATCTTTTATATGGCTGCTGGCCTCCCCTCTGATGCCAGCGCGTGGTCGCTCATTCACGTGGTGTTGCAGAGTTGGTTGTGTCTTCTTCGGTGGTCAATCCTTTGCTGCTACTCGCCGGTTGTCGCTGAACTAACGCCTCGTGCTACCCGTGCCCGGGGGAGCGACGAGAACTTGGTGCGCAGCTCCGCCCGTATTCAACCCTTTCACTTATGGATTCTGGTGAAAGGCTATGTTGTTGTCTATTCCGTGTTTACAACTGTCAGACAGTTCCTACGTTTTGTGGTTTAAGTTTTTATTTGAATTTTTTCCGGGTTCCCTGTTTTACTTTCGTGTCGGTCTATTCGGTATTCCCGTATTGTTTTTACAATGACTAACCTTCCTAATACTTAATCTTCGGGCGTGATTACATTAGGAACATAGTTGATGATAAATGGATCAAATTGATCATAATAATAAAATTAATGAGAATCGGCTTGAGAATATTAAGTTTGATACGCGCGCGTGACTTTTGCCATACCTGGTTCATGCATCGGTTCGGGGTGTGCATGGCGCGCACTGCAGCTATTATCGGGAATGTCTTGGCTCAAAATGTGGCGACGGTATGTTGAGGTGGAAATTACACCGCCTTGACATGCCGAAATGAAACCCTCCGTGCTAGGCTTCAATGCGGGTGATCCGCGGATTCTTAATCCGCGCTTTTAGGAGTGAGTACTCGAGATAGATAAGATTGGATGAATTTTGCTTACCCCTAATACTAAAGTTAGGTCCACGTGTTTCAGCAGCCTCCTCCACTGGTTTCTCCAAAAATGCTCCTTTACCCACTTCTTCGTGCTTCCTGACCATTTTAAGAAAAAGGTCGCTTCCATTGGCGACTCTATGTGCTGTACCCAGAATAATCCTGTTGTAAAGACATTCAAGATTTCATATTACGCGACCACCTTGACGGCGTGAGATGTACAGTCCAATGCAAAGGTGTCGTATAGCGCTTCTATCCACGAGCTCAGGGTCTTCAAGGATGTCATTAAGTTTTTCTCGCTCTAAATAAATCTTGGCGCATTTGTCTGACCCAAATTCCATTCCAATTTCCTTAGTATATCGTTCGGCAATCCCTAAAGCTAGATGTAGTTGCTCTTTGTTTTTAGCATAGATCTTAAGATCGTCAATGTAAAATACATGAGTGACCTTGTACTTTCGATTTGCAGGTTAGCCGCATAAGTACCCGTCGGAATGGCGAAGTGCTAGAGATAGTGGCAATAATGTAAGTCAAAAGAGGAGTTGGCTCATGGTGTAGCCCTGAAAGACACCTCTATGAAAGGTGACCTTGTTAGTTGTCACACGATTTTTTCCAAATGAGATATTAAATCTGGTTGGACAAAGCGGCATCAATCTTTCTTTGCAAATAAGGATTTGCGGGTGAACCTTTAAGCTTTCCAAAACAGATGATGAGTCTATGTGAGGTCGAATCGAATGCTTCCCGATAATCAATCCAGGCCATCGATAGGGCACGCTGGTAAAATGCTGCAACTTTGCAGGCACATATATGTATAAGCTGGTTCTCCCGACATCCCGCTACGCCTTTTTTTGAGCCTCGTTGTTCATACAATTTTTTGCCACACAGGTTCAATTCCCCCAACAATCCTATAATTTCGGATAACTGAGAATATCTTATACAGTGTGTTCAGACAAGTGATTGGCCTGTAATTCTTCGGGTCAGCTAAGTTGCCTATTTTCAGCAGGTGTATTGTGCGCCCTTCCACCAGCTACTCCGGAAGTGGCTCTTCCGACTTACATTATTAAATGAAAATACTGGTCAAATGCTGATTGGTTGAAGGAAACTTCTTCCACCAGAAGGTTTTCAAAGAATCTGGTCCCGGAGAAAAATAGTTCTTCATCGTTCTTAATACTTTTTTCACTTCCTCGGTAGCGATGGGTGGGCATTCTTCATCAAGTCTTATGATGACAGCACATCATAAGATGTTTGGGTGGGTGGTCAACAGTAACTGGAGAGGCTGGGAAAAGTCGAGATGGGTCAGAGAGAAACTGTTGATTTTCTCTGATCCACCTCTCCCTCCGCTCTAGACTTCTCTTAGCATCAGATAGTATCCGTATTCTTTCAACATTCTCTCTAAATTTTGGCTCATGAATCAGGGTACATATGTATTGGCCCTGTGTTTGATCCACCCGCGAAAAGTAATGCCCTCCCACGATATTACGAAAAGAGTGTTCTCTTCCAACGGAGGATGCATGTATGGAAGGCAGATACTTCATGATTACATAAAAAAAAAATAAGGCATGCGATGGAAAAGTTTTAGGTAATGTAAAGTTGGAAAATGGACTTTCACGAAACTTGCTTAAAAATTTTACATTGCACGTCTGTTTGGCAGCCACAAGATTCTAAATATATCACGAAACCTTTATTTGACTTTATTGAAAGTTTGTTTTATAGAAGCCCAGGGTCTTTTTCATGCAAAAAATACATTTCTTTTTGCCAATTGACGTCTGTTGCCTTCTCCTTGCACGGAAAAAGTGCGAGTGAAACAGCGTTTTAAAATAAAGTATGTTTATCAGGTTATTCGAGCTTGTTTTATTTTGCCTTGTTTCGGTGATATTTTTTATATTCCTGTAATTAATTTGTTTTGAAAAAAATTAAACGGTGACTACGTTGTCTATTATTATTTCGTGAGCAATAAGCCTTGAACTAGTAATAAGAAAATAATGTAATATGATACATGACATTTGAATATTTCAAAGGCAAAGCATCAGAAATTGTGGAATTGTAAAGTTGTATTAAATTTTAAAAATTCAGAAATGAACAATGTTTGAAATGTCATTGGACTGTTAGAATTTTTATAATTTCTATGTTAATTGTGAAGTTCAAACTTATAAATAGGGAAATTTTCTAATTCACTGCTTACAGTAAAACTTCAGATTTCTAAAATTGAAATCATTAGAAAATGAAATTATTTAATTTTGACATATCATGTTTTGTAATTGAGTTTTTAAGGTTAAACTTGTTTAAAAATTTGAAAAAATACAAAAAATTTTCCATTTAAAAGCACATACTTTAAATTTCGAACGTTTCTGTTTTTCATTTGTTAATATTAGACAATTGCCTCTAATCAATGTTTACGGTGAATTATAATTTTGTTTGCTGACGAGAAAATGAGTATTGTAATTAATTTCTAATTAAAAAGTAAATCTTCTTGGTAAATAAATTCTTTTTCGTTGAAAATATTCATCTTTTTATTTGAAAATTTAAACTATTTGGTTGAATGTTGAACTCTTGTCAAAATAAATTCGGTTTTGTAGAGATTCGTCTTTTTGGCTTAAAAATATATAAAATTGGTCGGAAATAAAAATGTTGGGTAACAAGTAAACCTTATTGATTAATATCCATGCATTTGGTTCACTTAAAATTGGTATTTTTTGTAATAAACAAACCGGCTTGGTTAATATAGCATCTTTTTGGTTGAATATTCAACTATTTGATTGAATAACATAGAGTTTTGTTGAAAATTCATATTTTGAGCTTCATCTTGTTTCACATAAAATTGTGCATCAATCCTGAGCAACAGCACATTCATTGTGAAGCAAGTAGCTAAATTCAGTACAAAGATTTAAGAAGAAAGGAGAGAAAAATTATGAATTTCGAGTTTTCGGGTGAAAATTATGGAAAAGGAATTACTGAAGAAAAGGCTGCGAATTGCATACACTTCCAGTATAATTTTGAAAATGAAATAACTTGCAATCCTACATTTTTCTGATTCAAGAATACGTAGCATTTTCCTTTCATATTTTTTGTCCTAGAATCTGAGAAGAGAGCATAAGTTACGAAAACTCTCAACAGAAATTGAACGGATTAACCGATTTTCTTCTTTCTTTTTTCATCGTATCGTCGTTATCTAATGCATCTAATGCAGAATAGTGAAATTAAATTTCTTAATATTGTAATGATTTTTTTATTTGTCTCAACCGGTTCTTCTCTCTAACAATGACAAGTTGACGTTTTACCTATCGTGGAAAGAATAATACTATAGTTTTATGCGGAAATGATCTCTCCTAAATTTCTTTCACCGTGGGTACTCTCATGATGGTCGTTTGCTTCATCCCAGGCGCACAAAATGCATTACATTTTTAATTAATTGCAATAAAACATGAGCCAGATGGTAATGAGGAAAATTTCTGAAGGATTATGTGAATATTGCGAGAAAAATTACTTGGATTTCGATATAGATGAAACAAAAATTTTAATCTTCAGAGAAGGAGGATATGGACAAAATAAGAAACATTAACCTTTTATTTATCTTTCATGTATGAACCAGTGATTTTTATACAAATATAAATTATGCCCGAGTAAAAATCCTTCGACTTGAGTTCGACTTGAACTGTTCCCAATTAAGGCATGCTGAGGTTGAAAAGTTCGACCAGAGCATGTCTCAGTTTTGAGACGGATCCAAGCTTCGATTTATGTTTTGAGACAAGTTTCTATGCCTTCCCGATTTAAAATATAGACCCTCCTATCAACCTCTAAATACTCGATCATGGAGGCTTTCAGAGGATCTAAAGAGTTTTCATTCCATTCTAACTTTAGAACACTTTAGCTCCTCCAAAGCTGTAGATATTTCCATTTCTGCACACTTTGAGGTTCAAGGAGGGGTATAGTGAGAACCTCGTCAGAGACTCATAGACTCTCCATTCATTGCTAATTCCTATATTCTATTGCGCATGTGTCCTATAGTGCGCGCTTACTGGAGTTTTAATATATGTTCTTCTTTTATAAGTGTCTGTCAAAATCCTAAAAAATCTTGGAAACATTTATTTGAAAGTAACCAAAATATATTTGTTCTTTTAAAATTTCTGCGATCTAAATCAGTGTTAAAGTAAGTTTGTATCTTTTTAAAATTGGAAAATCTTACCTTAACTTACTCGAATTTTTTGTAAATCAACAATTGTTATATTATTATATGCATCGAAATTCAACAATTCTATTGAATCAATAAAAAATTAAAAAAATAGTACCATTATAATTAATAATGAAATATTCAAAGTTTAAATCTAGTTATCTGAAATTTCATCGATTTTAGCAAATTCGTTTGAAAATGTTTAAGTTTAAAATATTTAATTTGCAATTGCTCAATCAGTCAAGCATTGCAAACTATTAAAAAAGTGCGCCTTTTCCAAAGTATACATTTTTAAATTAAAGTTGTTAAAAATTAAATATTTTTGACCGAGTCAACATTTGTATAAATTTTGAAATGGTAATAAAAGCGTTTAATTCGGAATGTTTTGATTATAAATTGTATCGAATTTGAACCTAGTTTATACAATGTTCCAATCGTATATTTAAATTTGTTTAATTACTTAAGGCTTTCGCCTTGAAGCAACTATATTCTTCATGCTAAAATCTGTAAATTGTGTAAATTAGAACAGATTCGAATTATTCTGGAAAATTAAAAATTATTTTTCAATTTGAAATAACGTCTCTTTCCAGTTTTCGCAGTTTCAACAAATTCACGAACATTTTTCTAGTTAAATAAATAACGCGAATTTTAAAAAGCAACTCGTTTGAAATCCAGAGATAATAAAATGCTATTATTTTTAATCAAAGACGTTCAAAATAAAATACTTTTATAAATTTTAAAAAAAAATTTAATTAAAATATTTTCAATAAAATAATTGAATTTGCAACCAAAGACTGGAACTTTTAACTAAAAGAGATGAATTCTGTTACAAAAATGTCGTAGTGTTTAAGGAGTAAAATAAGGGAATTTAAATTTAAGGCTTGCTCCTAGTTTCAATGAGCTTAAATAAAAATCTTGAAATTGCACAAGTTTGACCGTATTATATCGAATCCTAAATTTTAGGTTATATCTTGAACCAGAAATTCTTTGCATTATATAGGTTTTGAATGCAATGCTTGAAATTTTGAAATATGCATGCATGCAATTTTGAGGTTAATAAGATATGACATGTATGGTGAACATGGATATCGCGCTAACAATTCTCGGTTTTGGTAGAAAGATGGACAGCAGCACCACACCTTTATATCCAGACTTGACACACCAAATCGAATAAGCACCGCTTCTCCGCAGGACGCATGCGTATTAATTTGCCTCTCGTAGACGGTCATAGAGACCTAAACGAGAGCTTCCATAATACACTGAAAATCATGAAGCGGGCTAAAGAGGTTGAAAAGTGATCCACGCAGGTTCTACGAGAAGTAAAAGAGGATTTCGAGGGCCAACTGTGTCCAAAAGAAGATTTACTTACAGCTATGGAGGATCAAATGAGGGCCTGTATCTCGAATTGAATTTAAGCCATAAATTTATCTCTTGAGTCCAATTATTGTGACTTTAACACAAATGGTTTATAACTTCGAGTGTATACGTACCGGTCCTAACAAAAAATGACATTCTGACTGGCATGAAAGCTAATCTTTGTTGATGGTTAAGCAAACTTTTTTATTTTTATATTTTATTACACCATTAAGCCATTTCCCTTTCAGGGTAGGCGTGACTCACTCGTTAGGGGAAAGAAGTAGTGTGTAGAAGATATAGAGCTTTTTAGATTGATCCAGACTTCTCGTGTTATTTAAGTAAATAACACGTTCGTCCCGGAACACTGCTCCGACCCAGGTTGCTGATCAATCTCTCTAGCAATCACCCCAAGCGAAGAACCTCACGAAGTTGTTATGTAAGTTTCCCCACTTGGGCCCACTAGTGGTCAAGGTCTTTTGTTTCAGGCGTCACTCACTCTTTATATGAACTGTTTGCCACCATACTTTCCTGTCCTGGCATACTTTCCTAGCTTCTTTTATGTCTAAGTAATTTTTAATTTAGGTTCTCGTGTTTCTGTGACTTTTTTATGTCTGTTCAAACTAGGGTCTGATTCACACATTCTAACCATTCTTTCCGCGGTATACCTCTGAGAACGCTGATATTTACTTTACTTTGATACAATTGTTTCGTTAGTCGTTCATTTGGCATTCGCTCAACATGTCCGAACCATCTTAACCGATTTCTTTCTCATGTGGCTACTAGCGTTTTTTCTGTACCACATTCTTTTAGAATTATCTCGTTACTTACATTGTCCATCAGGGCTCTTCCGCATATTATGCGCATGAATCTCATGTTAATTGCGCTAATTTTACTCTTATCTTTTTCTTGATTAGCCCATGTCTCGCTACCATATAGTACAGCCGGGACAAATATAAAAATATGTATTGCCATTTTAGCTTTATTTGATATATTCTTACTTCTGAAAAGGGGACCTGCTCTAACAATAATCTTCTTACCTTTGTTGATGCGTCTATCTAATTCCTCATATATCTTCCCGATCCTAATGAATAAGCTACCAAGGTATACAAGCTTGTCAGTTTGTTCAATTCTCTCACCATTTAATAAAATATTGCATAGTGTTTTCTCACTCTTTCCTTCGAACACCATAGTTCTTGTTTTATTTGCGTTAATTTTAAGCCCATGCTCTTCATGCTTGCATCTAGTTTATTCAATATTCTTTGTAAGTCTTCGATAGACTCTGCCATAACGACCTTATCATCTGCGAAAGCTAACCCACGTACCCTTACTGTTTCGAGATCCACACCGTCTTCGTCAAAGCGAGCCATTTTTAAACACTTGTCCATAAATAATATAAATAACCATGAAGACATAACGCATCCCTGTCCAACTCCTTGAATTATATCGAAATAGTCACTCAGTTTCCCATGCACACTTACACTCGCTTTGCTACCTGTATATATTGTTTTTATATCTCGTTTACTTCTATCTACCTTGTCAAAAGCTTTTTTTAGGTCAACAAAAGAACAGAAAGCTTTTATACCTATTGTCAAACTTTTATGTGTTATTTGTCTTAAGCTAAATATTTGATCCGTACATGACCTTCCTGGCATAAACTTACTTTAAACTTCCTAAATCTCTGCTTCTGTTATTTTCATTACCTTGAGAATAAGTATTTTTGAATACATTTTACTTACAGTCCTTAATAAGCCAGTCCATCTGTAATTATTGCAGTCGCTTTTACCAATTGAGTTTTCCATCGATTTGTTTTTAACATCGCACTTGTGGTGTCCTATAACTTCATCTACGAATTGTCTCTTGGTTAAATTTAAAATATACGTACAAAACTCCGCTTAAAAACTGTACAGGTTTGTAATAATTATATTTACAACTGATAGAAAAGTTAGAAATAGATCAGAATTTTTTTTTTATAAATTAGCAGAAGTTATTCACGGATTTATTCAAGGATAAGATATAGAAAGTCTCTTTGCACTTCTCGAAGATGTTCTTTTGGCCTTTCATCAGGATCTTTAAATAATAGACGTTCTCTGTTTTTTGAAACTGGTGAGTGATTTACAATTTTTATATAGGGCAAGTCTTCTTCGTGAGATGAGACAATACTAATGTTTTACAGACGGCAAGACTCATTCATACGACGAAAAAATGCTAATCTGATGCCTGGTTATCCTGTATATAGGTACAGAACTAATCCAAGTCTATAATTTTCCATAAGTTCTTTCTAAGAAGAAGAGAAACAAAGCCAAACACGAGACAGATGGTAATCGAAATAATGAACACAAAATGGCGGACGAAAGTGATATAGGGACAAAGGTCAGTGGTGAGAAACTAGAAGTTCTAGGACCAGATCCTACAACGCTTGATAAATCTGAGTTAAATTTACATATAGATATTGCGTCGAGATAGGAATTTCGGCTTACCACAGGTCCTAAATCAGATGCTAAATAGAAACTGTTAAAAAAATATTCCAGAAAAGGAAATATTCTTTTGGATCCTCCACAGATCCATCCATTTATGTTACTGTCAATGAGCGAACAGGCCATCAGAATAGATGAACATTTCTAGGAGTGACAGCTATAGGAACAGCAATGAATATGTTGCTTGAAAAATCCGAAGAACAACTCGATGCCATAAAACTGCTGGAATTGTTTTCACATGCAGACCAGTCCATAACGGACCTTCATTGTGCAGTGGCAATGGCTAGAAATGCCTTAATCGCCCCTGGATACAGAAAATCAATTATAACCATTTCAAACAAATCAGATAGAGGAAAATTCTTTTTCGGTGACAATATGACGGACAAAATTAATAAAGTGGATTCATTAGAAAAACTGAGCAAAACTCTTAAACATCTAACACCGCCGAAAAACTGATTTAATAAAAATGCTGGCCCTTTAAACTCGACGACCTTGTCTGCGAAGAAACAAGGGTCATCTTGGGCACATATGAACTGCTGCGAAAAAATACTATTAGATACAGATATAAATAATAAAATCGACGCTCTAAGTAATCACTAAGTCTTCGCATTCAACAAGTTACCTCGGCAACACGTTTCTAAAAACTTAAATAGAGCTGCCCCTGGATTAAATCCGAAATTAAGAATCTGATGAGGGAACGTGATGGAAAGTGCAGACTTTTGAAAATAACAAAAAGCATTATAACACTAGCTCAATTTCGTAAAGTTAGGAGTCTTGTTCAAACGGAGGTTAGAGATGATTTGAATCAACACAATTATAACGAGACTGCACATAGAGACAAGAAGAGGACATTTAGCAGATCCTTAGACGTGAGCACCTCATTCCGCCCATGCACAAACCTACAACAGCTAACTTTCAAACTGATTAACTTTTAAATACTTTTTTTTACATTCGCAGTTCCAGATTTGTTATCATAATTTGCCACAACCCCTTTGAATTTAATGTTTAAGTCCTTTCACTTATTTTTTTAAGTAGACTTCTATTGGAACCAATGAAATATCAATCAGAATATTTAAACTAGGCCTTCCAATTATCTTTCTTATTTTATCGCATATTTATAGTTCTTGAAATGAGGTTGGTATCTTTCCAAATATCTGGAAATAGGCTGTTACTTGTCCAAATCTAAAATTTGTAAGCCTTATTCTCTGAAAGACTTCTAGCCAATTTATAACTTCCGTATACTACATAAACGACTTTAAATAATTTTTTCACCAGCCACTTTATAAATTTTCCGAAATATCTTAGTCCAGTGACACCTAAAGTAAAAAGGGATCTTAATTTAGAAATGTTTAATATTGAGATAACTATCGTTGTTCTTGTTTTAATAAACAGTATCTGGGACTTCTACTCTTAGATTGGTTTATCTCTGACATTGGAAGTCTACTTCTACATAGCAGCTACCAAAAATATGTGGGCTATTTCAGAATTTACTTCTTGGGACCAATTTCTTTAATACTTAGGTTACTTGCTCTAGTTCAGGAGAATATCTACAACTTTATCCTCGGGGCCTGGACTTAGTCTCGATCCTCTTGAAACTCAGACCATTTTTTGGATCCACTTCATCTCCGTCCCTGAAGACTCTGACACTAATTTCACCCAGTTGTATTCAAAATCTCAATATCCCTTTTCCGGAAACTGATTAAACATTTAGATCTATATTATCAAATAACTTAGTGAGTAATCCTTGGTTATCGAACAACGATTTTAGTATGCTTCTAAAAAGCTTTCATAAACGAAAATAATACGTAAAATTCGACATTTTCTTTTATTGACTCTAAATCTCCTTCGCCCTCAAAAGTATTCATTGCTTTCTATTCTTTGCTAAATTCGTAACAGTATACTGCATTTCGAAATGATGGGCAACATGTTCTTCTGTTTCAGTATTAGATTATATACTCTAAAACCTTCTGAAATATTTTGACACTGGCAGTTTTCAGGAACACAAGAAATAACTTTTCACTGTTTGATACGCTTCAAAAACGAGTTGTTTGTATTAGCACGTCTACGCAACTCTCATTTATACAATTTATGTATATAATTACAGAACAACAAAAAAGAAAAAATTAGGTGAAAATATTGTGTCAGGTAATTATGATAAATTCAGAAAATAAAATTGACAGGTCTTAAAAATTCCTACCTTCGTCTTGAAAATTACAAGGCTAATCCATCTCATCACTTTGATCAAGATTATAACTACTGCAAAACTGATCTATAGACACCTTTGTGTGCAAATGCTACGTAGATATGGTTGGCTTCTGGGAAATTAGCTTTTACACCGTCTCTTGCACTTGTATGGTTATGTTGATCTGGATCGTACAGTTCGAAATTGATCGCTGAATAAAGTTGGTTATTGCCTATATTTATAAAAGCCTCCTGCGGAATATGCAGATGATCAATATAAGGGGGAACTGCACCAAAACAAACAAGCGCGAAAGCATAATTGAGACTCCGGATTCTATAACCACGCATAAAATTTGCCTGGCCGCTTCAGGCCGCTCGAGTTGGC
>NC_046659.1:148669612-148678768 GCF_010883055.1 Belonocnema kinseyi | reverse complement strand
ACTCGAGCGGCCTGAAGCGGCCAGGAAAATTTTATGCGTGGTTATAGAATCCGGAGTCTCAATTATGAAACTGTGCCGTCCAGGTATAATAAACATCAGTATAGTGCGACCCTACATTTGGGCTCAGGAACCAGGGTACATGTGTATCAGCCCTGAGGTAGATCCAACCACAATAAATAGTGCCATCTCACATTCTTACGAATATAGTGTTTTGTTGCAATGGAGGAAGTCCTGTTATTCCACCTACAACTGATTTTGTAAGAAAAATTGACATTGATGCATAAATATTTTGAACTGTATAACCTTAAATGTTTCGCAAATTTAAAAAATCAAAGCTCAAAAAAGAATGTACTATGTACTCAAGAAAGCAAACCCGTCTTTTCTAAAATCAAGTTTATTTTTATAATTCATTATTAATTAATAATTAGTTTTCTAATTCAAATTGAAAGATGTATTGAGATTATAATAAACTTAATATCTGCCGTCTCAAGGAAAATCTTACGCAAGTGGCATTGTCGTTCAGGGCGAATTTGAAATTTCCATTTAAGAGAAAATAGATTGTAATCGCAATGTTAGTAACGTGAGTTTTTCAACCAAAATTGTTATCCTAAAAAAGATCAGAAATTTTTTTTTAAATTACTTCTTCATAGAAAGCGTCGTTTTTGTTTCATTCTTGAAAAATAACATTGAACATTAAACAATAAACAATTTATGTAAAAGAAAAACAAATAGCACTTAAACAAATTGATAAAAAAAAATTCGAGAAATAAATATCCCAACGCGAAGGGCGAGATTGAATAAATATGATTTTACTACCGCAAGCCAATTGTATATAAGTAAATGAATATGTGTAAATTCCAACAGTTAGAATTTCTATCAGGATAATTTTTATTATTATAAGCTGTAACTGTTTTGTATAAAGCAATAATTCTTATAAAAACAAAGACCATTTACATAAACGTATACTGCTACTACGACAAAAAACTTTAAAACCTTCCTCAGTAATATTCTTTCCAGAATCGCACGTTATCTATGGCAAAAAAATCGTCACTTTCATTTATAATCGTTCTTTAAAATACGCGCCTGTAAGACTAAATGCGTCATCTCCTAAGTATTAAAAAATAAAAAGCTGCAAGAATTTATCAAGACAGTTGAGATTTTCTGATACGTGAAAAAATTGTCATCTAATCTTTGCTTAGTGTACGTCACATACTTGTGTTTAAAGTATTCGTTTACAAGGAAAACGGGGGAAGCAGTTCATATACTATTTTAGAATTAACGCACATTCATTTTAAAGTCGTGTAATTTCTGGGGTTTCAATTCTAAATTGAAAAATGTAAAGCACGATTTTATTTATTATTTTATTAGGTACTGCATTGTCTTAAAAAGTATTTCTTCATAATAACCGCTAGGAGCAATATTACAGAATTTTTCGTAATTCTCGCAGGAAAATGCGATAGTCTCATGGAACATTCCGTATTGCTAGACAGTTCTTGTATATTGCAATAAATTGAAGCGTCCTCAAGTATGGCATTAAATAAAAAAAAACTTTATTTCCAAAGCAGGAAACTTTAGAAAATAAGTTTGTGAAAATACGTGTCGTAGTGATTATATACAATAATGTTATTATTAAGTTAAACTTACATTCAAAATTCAGGAAACCAACTAATGCAAGGAATTGAACTTTGGTATAAATATTCATTTTTTTAGAAAACATAATGATAGAGAACCAAAATCGTCCTTTTTCAAGAATGTGTTATGAACTGGCACGATAAACGTCTAGTGCGTGTATTAACTTTTCTAACTTCTACCCGATAAGAGCTCATTGCTTTTTCAATTAGATTATGGTAGTTTCAAGACAGAAACACATAAATTGTAGTAAAAATGTTTTTATTTACGTAATTATCTCTTGTATAGTTGATTTAACTTTATCGAATTTAACTTACTCAAAACGAAGATATTTAAGGTAAAAGTAATACTTAAAAGCTAAGGTATTTTTTTACTGCAAATCTTCTTACCGATATTTTCTTATTCTCGTTCAAAAGTTTTAAGGATTAAGCGATCGTTATCCCCCTGAAATAGAACAATTAACATACTTAGCGAACAAATTGGTCCCGATTAGTACATTTCAAAATCTTCATCATATTTTTGGTGGCTGCAGTGCGAGAATTCACTTTCTAGGTCAAATTCAGAAAAATTGAAGAGGACTGGTGCCAGAATGGAGTTTTGAGGAACCCGTATCTTTACATCCCACCTTTATGAAACCCCACCACTAGTATTAACGATTCGGTATAACCGATTATCAAAGCTGTACCTAAACAATTTTGATGGCAGAGTTCGAGAGGTTAACAGATTTTGACTCTCGCAGAAGTAACTTATGGTTAACCATATCAAAAGCCTCAGATATTTCTAAAAGTTTTCAAAGTTAACAGTCAACAATTTTTTTCAAGTGGTGCAGCCAGCCAATTCGATCGTTAAGTATGATCATTTTTATTGATATTCCATTAGCCCCACTGCATTACATTTTATTTACATTACTTTATTTAAAAGTATTTTAGGTGTTTCAAAGAAGAATTGTAAGTTAATGATGACAAGCCTGCAACTGGGAAGTGAAAACAAAATTTTTGGGGTCAATGGGCGGAAAAGTATTATCTAAAACTTCGTGCTAAGGCAGGATTAGGTGTAAACTACAAAGGAGGTGCCAATTACCCTCTTTTCCGTCTCCATGTGCAATTTTGTTATGTGCATTCTGATGACGCAGGACTTCCGTTTGGGTCGGGATCTATCGTTGGTGAATGACTGTGGTCGTAGCTTCCGAAGGATCCATCTTTGCCAATTTCACAAAACAACCAAAAATTTTTTTGGGTAAAAAGTGCTCTGTTGGATCGACTCGAAAACACCTATTATCGATTACGTCGATACGGCATTTAGAAGCTGATTTAATATGAGAACGCGATTGTGAAACATTTTGTTCATTATTAAAAAAATAAAACAATAGTGTGAGAGTTGTAAATAGACAAAGTAATGTAACGTTAACCAACATACAATACTCACAATCATAATATCAAAACTATAACTATCTAGAAACATTTTATGTGTATTGGTATGCGTTGTCTTTTTGAAATTCTCATCAATGAAGGTACTTGGTTTGTATAGAATTTGACCCCGAGCGTTTTTGTCAGTTGTCAACGTTCTGAAACTTTCTGAACCCGAAAAACAGGTTTTTGCGAATGTGTCTGTAGGTGTGTCTATGGATTTGTATTTTTTTAGTCGGTCTACTTAGTACCTTTCGAAAGAATTAAAGATTAGATTGACCAATGAACTTGTAATGAATAGAATCGTCAGTCTGATCACACAGCAAGCTGAAACCTTCCTCTTCATGCAAAAATTCAAGTAACTCTTTAACATGGCTTGATGTAATGTGAAATTTGAAAATCTTCGAGACATTTTGAGACAAGAAAACTTTTTTCTAGATCTTTTATGTACTGCTTTAAATCCGAGTGGTTACTCTTTACACCAAAACAATAATTTATACTTTTGTTCATGGTTTTAAAAGATGCGAAATATGATAAAATCTGCAACGGCCCCACGATGTCCTGTTTATACGGTTTTGGGTAATTTATTATCTATTCCATCCTGTTTCATACATTTAGAAAGAAAATAAATGAATTTAAGAAACTATTCAGTATAATCTTCAGACATTTAACCTAATTCCGCACAAGCACAAACAAAGATTTCCGTCCAATTGCTCTTCTTAATGCTGCCCTTAAGGTACCGACCAGTCGCAATTTATCAACGGATAATATAAAGATCACGACGATTGTTCTTTTCGATTTTTCAAAGACTTTTATATGGTTAAACATATTTTACTCCTATAAAAGTAAAGATCTTTCATCGTTTTAATCTCTTCGTTCAATTGTTTTAATCCTATTTTTTAATCGCTCTCACAGAATTATTTATAGTAGTGGTGAGCCTTCTGACACACAGTTAATTAATGAATATTAATTAATTTAATTCTACTATTATTTTTACATACAATGCATATTGTTATTAATCAGTAGAACACATTAAATAACTTCTGCAATGAAAATGTGAAAAAGGCAACACATTTAAATAAAACTAAATTGTGTGTCAATAATTCTAGTTTTGTCATTATGATGTTACTAAGTGTAAGTACAATATGTTGGTTGACTTGATCTTTTTCTACAAGATTTTTTATTGTTTTTGAAATAATAAAAATGTGTTGAGGTTAGTTACACCAACTCCCCCACTCTTAATTTTTGAGTTTTTTATGGCATAATGAATTGCGCCCCAAATGCGTTAAAATCCACTACACAACTGTAGGAGTTATGTAAGTTAAGGGGGGGGGGGGTAACGCTATACCCCCCATTTAAAAAATAAAATTTTAAATCATATGATCTTGAAGATCTTCAAATACGTTCATATGCGCCATGGAGAACAAATTTTGCGCCACATTGATAACCGTGTTATTAGCGATCAAAATAGGGGGGCTGGCGTCATTTTTTTTAAACTAAGAACATTTTTCCAAATTCATCATACCTATCTTTCATAAATTTAAATGCGCTCAAATGCGCCACCACTTGAAAATTTTGCGCTAGATAATTAACAAAGATATCAAATTTGGAGGGGGGTGGGGGCAGTGTAACGCAGATGTCAAATCGTCAACAGTGATGTGCAATATAAAGTTGAGGACATGGATTCGTTCAACTTCAAATTTGCTCATATGCGCCATTAATTTTGTTTGAAAATATTCAAAATTGCCTAAGATATAAGGGTAACAAAATGTTACGAAGTGGTGACCAACAAAATAAAAAGTTTGCAATCCGAATTGATGAAGCCAGTTTTCTACGGGGTTTCAAATGCGCTCATATGGGCCATCAAATTTGTTTGAAATTTTTTTAAATCGCTTAACATATAGTGGTAACAAAATGTTACGAAGTGATGATCAACCACATTAAAAGTTTGCGATCCGCATTGATGAAGGGAGTTTACTATGGGTAAATAAATTAAATTGCAGTATAATAATATAAAATTGACTCTTCGTATATAATTTCCAATGTGCTCACATGTGCCACTTTCAAAATTGACAAAAAAACCATAATCATACCACTAATGAGCACTTGTTACGCTTCACTATCCGACCAATGGAGAAAGTATCACGCAGGGGGTGGGTAGAAGTTTCTGAAAAATGTATTACTTATTTTGTGAATGACCCCCCAATTGAAGGTGTAAATGATTTTCATTTGAGGAATCTTCACAATGTATTAAAAATACTCCCCAGTGATTGTTTATTATGATTCTTTGGTTATGGTGGATTGATAACAATTGAAAATGAGGGGGTTGATTTTTTTTTTTTGGTCAATTTTGAAAGTGGCGCATATGGGCGCATTTGAATCCCCATAAAAAACTCCCTTCATCAATGCGGATTGCAAACTTTTAATTTCGTTGGTCATCACTTCGTAACATTTTGTTGCCTACATATCTTGGGCAATTTTCGAAATTTCAAAAAATATATATATATAGCGCATATGAGCGCATTTAAATTCGAACGAATACATGTCCCTAACATCATAATGCACATCACTGCGGAGGATTTAACACCTGCGTTACATTGCCCCCCCCCCCCCCACCAAATTTCATATCTTTGTTAATTAGCTAGCGCAAAATTTTTAAGTGGTGGTGCATTTGAAGTTATGACAGATAGGTATGATGAATTTGGACAAATGTTATTAGTTTAGAAAAATGGCGCCCCCCCATTTCGTTCGCTAATAACTCGGTTATCAATGATTTTTACAACTAAAGACAAAAACTGCGCGTCCTATCGAAAAGTGATTTGTAACAAATTTCTAGATCTTTCCAGGGTGCGCAATTTTAGCTCACTCGTTTTTTTCGTTTCTTGCATACTTTGACCAGAAATGGGAATTTTTATATTTTGCATTATATTTGGTAGATTCAAGTTTTCAATATTCAACTTTTCAACCAAATTAGAAAAGTTGTTAGGATAATCTTATAGGACTTTCAAAAATCAACATTTCTCTTTTCCAGACTTTTTTCATATCATACCTTGTTTAGCTTAAAATGTTCATTTAAATGTGTTTTTTTAATTCTCTTACTCTGATCATTTTCCTTTTATAAAACAGTCATAAGGATTAACTGTTAAAATTTCTAAGTACATGAACAACCGTGAATAGAATTTTTAAATCTTGGAAAAATGTGGTTCTAGAAATTTTGAAAATGCTCTCACTTTTTTAATTTTTATCCAAAATAGCTCGTTCACGAACTCCTTTTCTTTTTTTAAGTCCTTCAAAAAGCGTGTCAAAGTAGAATCCATTCTTATACATTTTTTGAAAGTTATCGTGTCTACAGAATACAGACTACAGACGGATAGGCAGACAAACACCTTCGTAAAAATAGTTTTTTCTGACTAAGGGGCAGTGGTAAAGACGAGGCCTGGCGGTGATTCGCCACTTAATTGTCGCTCAAAAAATGTTTCTAGTTAGTATTAAAAGTTCCATTTGCACAATATTGAGAATTTAATTTTTGAAGACAGAAGAAATCCCAACTTTACGACAACGAAGCAACACAAAAATATATAAAATAAGCCTAGCCGAATTAATTCAGCTAAACATAAAAATAAGTATTATACGAAAAAAGCTCAAAAAAATTTTTTTAAAGGTAAAACACCCTAAAATGTAATGCAAATAGGGGCAACACATAATGTGCCGAATGACCGCCTTTATAAACTTTTTTATGCAATAAAAGCTAGTGTTTATTTACCTTGTTATAGCACAAGTTTTTTCAGGAGGTAAGATCAGCCGAAAAGAATATTTAAAACCACCCCTAGTGTATGAAAATCAGAAAATCGTCGAAATGACCGCCTTTATACACTAGGGGTGGTTTCAAATGTTCTCTTCGGCGGCTCTTACCCCCCTGAAAAATCTTTTTCTATAACAAGGTAAATTAAAGGTATTTTTAACTCCAAAAAAAAACTGTATAAAGGCGGTCATTTCGACGATTTTCTGATTTTTATACACTGGGGGTGGTTTTAAATATTCTTTTCGGCTGATCTTAGCCCCTGAAAAAACTTGTGCTATAACAAGGTAACTTAAAAGTATTTTTAACACAAACAAAAACTGTATAAAGGCGATCATTTCGATGTGCTTGAAGTTCTGAAGGTGCAAATGAACGAAATTTTCATTGATGGCTTAGTAAACAAGAAATAGCACTAAAACATTGATTGAATTTGTATTGTATAGAACAGATTACAAAATAAACTTCAAAAAAATTATTTTAATTATAGTTGAAACAATATTTTTTGATAAAATGATAATAGGAAAAAATGTTTCGTTCATTTGAACATTCCGAACATCAGGTACATTACTTCTTATGTCTCTTCTAACTAAGGTCTCATTAACACATTTTAACCATTCTTTTTGCGAACTGCCTCTAGACACGCTGCTATTCACTTTACCTTGGTAAACTTTTCTCGTTAGCCGTTCATTTGGCATTAAAATTAAAATACGTAATAATTTTGTAATTAGGATATGGTGTTTTGTCCCCCAGGATATTGCAATTAAGGAATAAGATGGATGTTTGCAGATAACTGGTCAAAAATGTTGTTTATTGTACTATTCGGAGAGATTTCTCAGAATACAAATATGACGTTTCAACAGAACATCGGTTGCCTTTATTAAATATATAAAAATAAGTATTTTTTCAGCCCAAGACTGGTTATGTGGTGATATTAAATTCCAGTTTTACGATTACAGAAGTTGTAACAATAACATCCGCAGTAGTCAACGTTTTTCAATGTTCTTAAGCTTATTTTGAAGCTTTTTTCACCGTATCACAATAGCTTACGAATATTAATCGTGAAAAATGTTTTTTCAAATTGCAAGAACTTGAATTTGTAACAAAAAAGTTGTAAAAATTGAAATATTATTTTTAGTAACAAAAATATTTTCTTGAAATATATGAAACATATAATCATGAATTTTCTATGTAATTTTCTCAGAATATATATTTATTTAACTTCTATTCTGATTTGCCTACAGATAAGATGTTTTCAAATTTATCAAACTTCTTTATCACAAATTCAAGTACTTGTAATTGGAAAAGAATTTATACAATTTTTGCAATATCTACTTCAAAACTAGGGAAATGGGCTTCACCCTAGGATTATTTTAGACAGAATTTCGAAAACAATCAACCTTTTAAAGAGATATTTTTTTAGCTCTGGTATAATTAGAGCGATCTTTCTAAGTGAACCCAAAATTTTGACCGCTAGTGACCAGACCTAGTATACCCGAAGGTTTTTGCTGCGCTGAATCCGAATCCGACCTCAGAAAAATTCCATCACCTGTTGTATGTCATGAGCGACAGATTGAGAACCTCGAATATCCGGCAGTTGTTCACACGCTTTCGCTTGGAATTCTCCGAGAGGTAATTCCAAGTGAAGAACTAACGTGACAAATTGAGGATTCTCGAGCTTCGACGACGAGTTTGCTTACCCCATCATAAAGCCATTAGCATTGTTTCGGCACATCTGCCGTGTGCCTGCATAGCCGCAGTGGCCCGGAAAGGTCTGTCGTTCAAGAAAATCGCGAGCCTGCCGTCGTGTTTTGGTTCCGCACGAAAACACGGCAGCGGGCTTCGCTCACGTACGCCAGTGCTTCTCTCACTTCCTCCCACGCGCGTTTTCCATCCTTCTTTCCTATCTTCCCTCTTCTTCTAACCTCACTACCCTTCTTTCTCTAGCGCACTGGCGAAACCGGGGAGCTCAACCGGCACCTCGAGTTACATGGCGGTTTTAAAATATGCAAAATAAAGTCAATATTACGAGAAAAATTAAATAAATAAAACCAGCCTGTGACTCGGGACAGCCGAGCTTAAATTCACAAATTGGGATCCGAAGACGATTGCGGCCTTCAATTACTTCGTAGATTAATTGATAAAAGTAGTTTTGTCCACACAAAAAAAGGGGGGTTAATAAATAATAGCCGTGCCCCCCCCGGTCAACATGTAGATTAATTAAAAAAAAAAAAATTCAATAGTAAGCTCGAATAAGCTAATTTTAAATAATATTAAGTAAGGTAACGCATTAACACATTATTTTAGTTTATGGGAACATCGGAA
>NC_046659.1:148636632-148669512 GCF_010883055.1 Belonocnema kinseyi | reverse complement strand
ACTTTTTTGAAGCATATCGTGACATGTGATGAAACATGGGTGCATCATTACACTCCCGAGTCCAAGATGGCGAGTAAAGCATGGCGAAGGAAAGACGAAGCCGGTCCTGTGAAAGCCAAAACCCGTCTCTGAGCCGGTAAGGTCCTCGCGATCGTCGTTTTCGACTACAGAGGAGTGTTGCTCATTGATTTCCTACATGATCGACTTACGGTTAACGCTGCCTACTACTGCCAGCTGTTGAAGACAGCAAAAGCCGCTTACAGGAGCAAAAGACGCGCTAACCCCATCAGAAACGTCATCCTTCTTCATGACAATGCCAGGCCACATACGGCGGATGAAACGAAACTAAAATTGGAGGATATGCATTGGGAAACCCTTGAGGATCCTCCATACAGCCCAGATTTATTACCCTGTGACTATCATTTGTTTGCGCCCATGAAAGATGCACTTGGAGGATTGCGATTTGACAACGATCAAGATGTTGAGGAATTCGTGCGCAATTGGTTGATGACTCGACCTCAAAGTTTCTACGAGCAAGGAATTAACAAGCTTCAAAACCGCTGGAAAAAATGTGTAGAGCGTGAAGGAGACTATGTAGAAAAATAATCAATAGTATTTTTGTATTGTTTTATAAATAAATAGATATTAAAAAAGAATTCCGGTTAATATTTGATTCACCCTCGTAATTCGAAACAGGTCTCCGTGAAAAGGTACCCAAATTATTTTTGGCTTTTCAAAACATTTTGTATTTTCTCCAAAATTATCACTGTACAAGTTACGCGTTTTCGTCGTCTGTTACCAATTTGGGCGTCGTACTTTACTGCGCTTGCGCTATTGTCGCGGAGTTATCACGGAATTTAAAATGGACTTCAAAAAAACTCTAGTAATTGAAATTAATAATTATAATAAGATGGACAATAATATATATTACTTGTATTTACTAAAATTTTGTTTATGAAATGTAGGTTACTTTTTCGTATAAGCTGACAAGATAAGCGATTCTTACATGTACTAACTTGTAATATTTTTACCAAATGACAACTTATTGTTTATTATTTAAAATGAATATAGTGCAATCAGAAAGATTTTTAATCTAAGTTGGAAGAGTTTTCCATATTTGTTCAAGTTATTAAACAGAGAGCTTTGGCAATTATTAGAGATTAAAATACGTGTTCAAGATTGCACGGTAGGGGCAGCAAATATTTACATTGGACTTATTTATTTATCTTTTGATTTCATTTTTTCAACGAGTAATGGCAAATATCACGTCAGGTAGGAAAATTCTTAAGCCTTAGTCGGTTTTTTATGATCCAACATTATCTTTGACAAGGCACCAGCATAAAGTATTTACCCATTATTACTTAAAAACGGAAAAATTAATTTCGCATGGAGGAATTTCGCATGAGAATTTGATTACAAAACATTTTCATAGTGTATAAAATAATAAAAAGATCTTGTACAACAAGTAAATCGACTAACGAATGTAACGTCAGCCAACATATTGTACTTACACTCTGTGCCATCATAATGACAAAACTAGAATTATTTGCACATAATTTATGTTTATTTGAATATGTTGCCTTTTTCACATTCTCATTGCAGAATGTATTGAATTTGTGTAAAATAGCGTGCTCACCACCCCCGTTTTTGACATTTGTCAAAGTTTTGACACGTTCTGGGCTAAAAAAAAGGCTTTCGGGACTGTGAATGTAGGTCTGTCGGTGTGTTTATAGACTCTTAGTCTGTTGGCACGATAACTTTCGAAAGACTGACAGATTCACTGTAAAGACTAAGGATCCCTTTTCTCACGTTATTACTTTTTTCGTGTCTCGAGACTCGCAACTGTATTTTCTGAGTCTTATTACAATATACGAAACTAGAGTAAGAGCACCAAGTTTTGGCTCCTCAGCCCTATTATTGGCATGCCAAAATCTAAAGTTGATTTCCGATAATAATTGTGGAACTGAGATTGTAAAAAAGATTTTATGAGGTCATCAGACGGAAAATTCGAGGTGAAATCATTAGCTCTAGGTTTGTGCTTGTGCGGAATTAGGTTAAACGTCTGAAGATTATACTGAATAATTAATGTAAATTCATTTATTTTCTTTCTAAATAGATCAAACAGGATGGAATAGATAATAGAGTAGACAAAAACGTGTAAACTAAAAATCTAAACTGAGTCTGTAGCATCCTAATGTTTGCAGGAAATTACTTAAAGAATCAGATAAATTACTAGATCGTAAAATCTGTCAGGACATCGGGGGGTCGCTGTAGCTTTCATCATTTGTCGCAGCTTTTAAAACCATGCACAAAAGTATACATTATTGTTTTGGTGTAAAGAGTATCCACTCAGATTTAAAGCAGCGTATGAAAGATCTAGGAAAAACTTTTCTTTTCTAGAAATGTTCCGAGTTTCTTGAATTTTTGCACGAAGGGAAAGGTTTCAGTTGGCTGTGTCATCAGTCTATAGATTCTAATCATCACAAGTTCATAAAGTTTTGGAATAGACGAAAAATTAACAGTATGAACGCAGAATTTTCAAATCTTAAAAACAGTTCTAAAAAATGTTGAAGTGCTCTAACTTCTTAAATTTTTATCCACAATTGCTTGTTAATGAACTTGACCTTCAGCTTAGGATACTTGGATTGACCATTGGTCAAATTAATCTGTCAATTCTTTCGAAAGGTAAAAATTAGACCGACTAAAAAAATACAAATACATAGACACACTATTGTTTTATTTTTCTAATAATAAACAAAATGTTTTGCAATTGCGTTCTCATATTAAATCAGGTTCTCAATGCTGCATCAACGTAATCAATAATAGGTATTTTTGGAGTCGATCCAACAGAGCACTTTGTAACCAAAAAATGTTTTGGTTGTTTTGTGAAATGGGCAAAGATGGATCCTTCGGAAGCTACCAGCACGGTCATTTACCAACAATAGGTCCCGAACCAAACGGAAGTCCTGCGTCATTCGATTGCACATAACGAGATTGCACATGGAAACAGAAAAGAGGGAATTTGGCATCTCCTTGGACGTTTGAACCTAATCCCGCCCAAACACGAATTATTAGATAATAATTTTCCGCCCAATGACCTCAAAAATTTTATTTTACCTTCTTAGTTCCAGGCTTGTCATCATTCACTTTTAATTCCCCTTTTAATGTAACATTTAATGAATTTAATTTCTTTTTCGATGATATGACACCTTAAAAGTTTTGAACAAAGCAATTAAAATACAATCGAATACTGTGGGGGCTAATGGAATATCAATAAAAATGATCATACTTAACCTTCGAATTTGCCTTAATTCAAGTCAGTATCTTCCCAAATATCTAAGAAAGCTGTTGTTTACCCAGTTCCAAAAATTCGTGAGCTTACTTACCCCAAAGACTTCTGGCCAATTTCTATTTTATGTGCGCTGCCTGCATCACTTGAAAAAAATGCTAACCGCTTACTTTAAAAACTTTTAGAAATATCTGAGGCTCTGGACCCAATGCAGTCAGGTCTTCTAGCGAAACGTAAGACTCCCAATGCTTCCCTTAAAGTAACAAAGTTTATGAAATTAGCAAGGGCTAATAGGAAAATGACTCCATTCTGGCACCACTCCTCTTCTATAAGTAGATTAATTGTTCTATTTCAGGGGGATAACGATCGCTCAATCCTCAAAACTTTTTAACGAGAATAAGGAAATACCTCGAAGAAGATTTGTAGCGAAAAAATATCTTAGCTTTTAAGTATCACTTTAATCCTAAATATCCTCATTTTCAATACGTTAAATTCGATAAAGTTAAATTAACTGTACAAGAGATAATACTGTACCTAAAAACTTTTTTACTACAATTTATGTGTTTCTATCTTGAAATTATAATAATTGTTGACTTTTTATGGCCAGTAAATTGAACAAACGTGTATGTTTTGACGTGCATATGAGATTAAAAGTCTCATTCCTTTTACTATATTGATTTAAATTAACGAACAATGAGCTCTTATCGGGTAAAAGTTATAAAATTTAGTACACATACTAGACGTTTATCGTGCTAGCTCATAACACTTACTTGAAACAGGACGAGTTTGGTTCTCTATCATTGTGTTTTCTAAAAAATGAAGGTTTATACCAAAGTTCTATTTCTAGGATTAGTTGATTTCCTGAATTTTGAATGTAAGTTTAACGCAATAATAAAATTATTGTATATGAACACTACGACACGTATGTTCTCAGACTTGTCTACTGAAGAGCTTCTGATTAGAATTTTTCTTTTCTAAAGTTTCCTGCTTTGAAATTAAAGTTTTTTTATTCAACGCCATACTTAAAAACGCTTCAATATATTGTAATATAAAAGAATATGGAATTTTCCATGAGACTACCGCATTTTTCGTGAGAATTACGAAACATTCTATATTATTGCTTCTTGCGGTTATTTTGATGGAATATTCTTTAAGACAATACAGCGCCTAATAAACTAATAAATCAGAAACGTGCTTACATTTTTCAATTTAGAATTAAAACCGCAGAAATTAAACGAGTTCAAAATGAATGTGCGTTAATTCTGAAATAGTATATTGACTGCTTCCCCCCGTTTTTCTTGTATACTAATACTTTTAACAAAAATATGTAACGTACACTAAGCAAAGATTGGATAAAAATTTTATCACGTATCAGGAAATCTTAACTGTTTTGATAAATTCTTATAGCTTTTTATTTTCGAATACTTAGGAGATGACGCATTTAGTCTTATAGGCACGTATTTTAAAAAACGGTTATAAATTAAAGATTTATTTGCCATATATAATGTGCGATTCTGGAAATTATATTACTGATGAAGGTTTTAATGTTTTTTATCGTAGTAGCAGTATATGTTTATGTAAATGGTTTTTATTTGTATAAGAATTATTCCTGTATACAAAACAGTTACAGCTTGTAATAATAAAAATTATCATGATAGAAATTCTAACTGTTGTAATTTACACATATTCATTGTAAAATGATTTGATGAAACAAATCAATCCTTTCTTCGACCGTTGATATTTATTGATTTCTAATCGTAGATTTTTAAATTATTTATTTCTTACGGTCCAAGCGTAAATCGAAGAAATAAATATGAGTCAAAAAAACTTGTTCTTCGAAACTCAGATATTTATTTAATAGAAAAACTCCTTTTGAAACTTCCTAACGTTTCGGTACACATGCGTACCTTTTTCAAAGGTTATTAACCTAAATAATTATATTAAAGATTAGTAATTATAGTCTGAACAAATATGATGGATAATTACGTAGATTTAAATACATTGTTACCTGAGTTGATGATAATTTAAAATAGTCAAACAGATCAATTTTCAGTAAAAAAAAAGTAACATTTCAGTCAATAATTTTTAAAACATTATTTAAAATTTGTATGAGAAAAACAAATTAGCGTAGGTTAGGATAGACGAACAGAAATTGACAGTTTCAGAAATACATGAAGAATACGTAATGAACGATGATGTTTTTTTCGACTGAAAATTGATCTGTTTGACTATTTTAAATTATCATCAACTCAGGTAACAATGTATTTAAATCTACGTAATTATCCATCATATTTGTTCAGACTATAATTACTAATCTTTAATATAATTATTTAGGTTAAGAACCTTTGAAAAAGGTACGCATGTGTACCGAAACGTTAGGAAGTTTCGAAAGGAGTTTTTCTATTAAATAAATATCTGAGTTTCGAAGAACAAGTTTTTTTGACTCATATTTATTTTTTCGATTTACGATTGGACCGTAAGACATAAATAATTTAAAAATCTACGATTAGAAATCAATACACATATTCATTTACTTATATACAATTGGCTTGCGGTAGTAAAATCATATTTATTCAATCTCGCCCTTCGCGTTGGGATATTTATTTTTCGAATTTGAAAAGCCTTGTAGCCTGCAAACTACATATTCTCACATACACACGTTCAATTTTTTACGTATCTCACGTCTTTCGGCGTCATATTAAAATTTTCGATATATTTTCTCGTAGAGATTTTTTTCGTATATTGTGTCATTTTCTTCAAAATTCAAATGGTTTAATGTCAGATTTCAGAAAATTCTGATACTTTCTCAATCATACATGATGGGAATGTAATAAATGATCAAAAATTAGTGTCTATTTTTTGGCGAATAACTTTTTTCTATCAATTTGTTTTCGTACATTTTGTCGTTTTTACACAAATTGTTTATTTTTTAATGCTCAATGTTATTTTTCAAGAATGAAACAAAAGCGACGCTTTCTATGAAGAAGTAATTTTAAAAAAAATTTTAATCTTTTTTAGGATTACAATTTTCGTTTATTTATTTTTCTTCATATCTGGCATAGTTTGCCTACCAATGGAATTTTGGATTTTTAATTATTTTTTGTGCAATAAAAATTTCAATTTTCGATTTTTCAAGAAAATTCGTAATTTTGTGATGATCAGTCTTGTAGGGCTTTTAGAAAACAATTTTTTTCTTATCATAACTTTTTACATATCGTGTTTTGTTTGGCTTAAAATTTTAATTTGTTATTGATTTTTTAAATCTTATGTATACTATAACTCGGATAATTTTCTTTTTATCGAAGAAAGCGATTATGATAAATTGTTTGCCTCTCTGAGTATTCGAAGTAGCCGCAGATACATTATAACAAGTGCTTGATACAGTTCGCATTATACCCTGTCTATCGCGCAAGAGTAGTGGTTACACTTTCGCTCAGTAATCCTTGCTCCTTATAGGAGGAAAAATTATAGTTTCGCATTAGAAATCTCTCGCATTAACAAGCAAAAATCACAGTCTTGCCCTACTATAGAATCTTCGGTAGACGTTCCATTACAGCAGCTCGAAACAGTTGATGCAATATAATGATAAACTTACAACAAAAAGATGTTTTATTTTTAATAACTGAACTCACTTTATTTTTGAAATTATGCAATTGCACGTATGGTCCCTTAAAAAAGTAATTGAATGCTTAAACGCTATGAATAATCGGACCCGTTGGGGATTCGAACCCTACCTGAACAACCTAAAACCTAATCTACGTCGGACGCTCCAGCTAATTAAGCTAATTTATTGCTTGGATTCCGTTGACAAAATCTCAGTAAGCATTTTACGCGTAGAAGTCAGGGTTAATTTTTGAGCCTAAAAGAATAATGAAATGATTATACTCCTACTAATGCAGTATCAACTAAAAGAATCAATTTTCACCCAATATTTGAATGGTTACTTTTTCAGTTAAAATAATTACTTTAGAAAATCATGATATTATCAAAATAGTTTAAGTACAATATGAAACGAATTTTAAACTGAAATGATAAATAGTGATAAAAAAATGCATTTTTAATCAAGCGGTTTATCTTTCTACGGGGCAAAGTTATTTTTGGATGAAAACGAAGAATGAATCTTCAACAAAAAATTATTTTTCGATTTTTCTCCGTGCATACAAATGAAAAACTTACGTTACTAACTTCGCGATTACGGTCTATTTTCTCTTAACTGAAAATTTCAAATTCACCCTAAACGACAATGCCACTTACGTAAGATTTTCTTTGATACGGCAGATATGAAGTTTATTATAATATAAATTTTTCAATTTTTTTATCAGTTGTAGGTGGAATAACAGGACTTCCTCCATTGCAACAGAACACTATATTCGTAAGAATGTGGGATGGCACTCTTTATCGTAGTTGGCTCTATCGCATGCCGGATACACATGTACCCCGGTTTCTGAGCTCAAATATAGAGCCGCTCTATACTGATCTTTATTATATACGGACGGCGCAGTTTCATAATTATGCATTCGTGCTCGGTCATTTTGGTCCAGTTCTCCCTTATATTGATCATCTTCATATTCCACAGCAGGCTTTTATAAAAATAGGCAATAACCGAGTTTATTCAGCGATGAATTTCGAACGGTACGATCCAGATCAACATAACCATACAAGTGCAAGCGACGGTGTAGAGGCTAATTTCCCAGAAGCCAACCATGTCTACGTAGCATTTGTACACAAAGGAGTATATAGATCAGTTTTACAGTGATTATAATCTTGATCAAAGTTACTAGGTGGATTAGACTTGTAATTTTCAAGACGAAAGTAAAGATTTTTAAACCTGGCAATTTTATTTTCTGAATTTATCATAATTACCTGACACAATGTTTGCACCTTGTTTTTTCTATTTTCTTCTTCTGTAATAATATGCATAACTTGTATAAATGAGAGTTGCTTAGACGTGCCAATATAAACAACACGTGTTCAAAGCGTATCAAACAGTGAAAAGCTATTTCTTGTGTTCCTGAAAACTACCAGTGTCAAAACATTTCAGAGGGTTTTACGTTATTTAATCTAATACTGAAACGGAAGAACATGTTGCCCATCATTTCAAAATGCAGTATACTGTTACGAATTCAGCAAAGAATAGAAAGCAATCAATATTTTTTAGGGCGAAGGAGATAGTAAGAGTCAATAAGAGAAAATGTCGAACTTTACGTATTATTTTTGTTGATTAAAACTTTCTAGGGGCATACCAAAATCGTTTTTTGCTAACCAAGGATTACTCACTAAGTCATTTGATAATATAGTTCTAACTGTTTAATCAGTTTTTATTTAATTATTTTTTTGTGAGCGTGCTTAGCAGAAATGTGAAAACGGCATAGTATGAGTGAATTCAAGCTATGAATCAGGGCACCAAATTAAAAACAATGCAGGAAAAACAAAAGTTGAAATTTGTTGCAGATAGGAACTTACTCAATGCACTTTAGCAAAAAGCGCTAAAAGCAACTGGACAGGAGAGATTCCCCCGTTCTCCCCAATTTATTGAAGTTAAACGACGATAGATGGCGCTAATGTCGCAATTCTTGTTTCATCTCGAATAAAAATGAAGCGATGATAAGATAAAAAATTACACCGGCAAGGTTAAAAATCAGAAATTATCTTCGATTTATGTGAAGTTTATCTAGTTAGGTTAATTTTTGTTGTGGTACATCTTACATCTTAAGACCATTTAAATTTTATCCTTCTTTTTTGCTTTGTTCTTTAATCGATAATAAAAATTAAATAACAGAAACAGCTTATTTTATTATATTTTTTTCACCATCAAGCTTTAATTTTGAATTATCTGTCAAATCATCATATATTAGCAACCGTAGCCAAAGTGGGGTAGAATTAGCTTCTTGACCAAAAGTATCCGAATGAAGGTAGCTAAAGGGTTTTTGATTCCGATATAGTTTTTTAAGAATTCTGTATGTTTTCCTCGCGTTAAAGATCTTAAATATTGTAGGAATAACTTATGTTTACCCATATCAAAGACCTTCAGAAACGTAGCCAGAGCAACAATAGTTATCTTATTATTATAAATTTCTAAATGAAGATCCTTTGTTACTTTAGGTGTCGCTGGATTAAGATATTTCGTAAAATTTGTGAAGTGACTGGTGAACAATTTTTTTAAGTCGTTTATACAGTGCACGTAAGTTATAAATTGGCAAGAAGTCTTTCAGAGAATAAGGCTTACAAATTTCAGATTTGGACAAATAACAGCCTATTTCCAGATATCTGGAAAGATACCAACCTGAATTGAAGAATTATAAATATGCGATAAAGTAAGAAAGATAATTGGAAGGCCTAGTTTAAATATTCTGATTGATATTCCATTGGTTTCAATAGAATTCGAATTAAAAATTAAGTGAAGGGACTTAAACATTAAATTCAAAGGGATAGTGGAAAATTATGATAACAAATCTGGAACTGGGAATGTAAAAAAAGTCTTTAAAAGTTAATCAGGTTGAAAGTTAGCAGTTGTAGGCTTGTGCTTGGGCGGAATGAGGTGCTCACGTCCAAGGAGCTGCTAAATGCCCTCTTCTTGTATCTAACTGCAATCTCCTTAGAATTGTATTGACTCAACTCACCGCTAACCTCCGTTTGTACAAGGTTTCTAACTTTACGAAATTGAGCTAGTGTTATAATGCTTTTTGTTCTTTTCAAAATTCTGAACTTGCCATCATGTTCCCTCATCAGTTTTTTAATTTCGGATTCAATCCAGGGGACAGCTTTATTTAAGTTTTTAGAAACGTGTTGCCGCGATAACTTGTTGAATGCGAAAACTTAGTAATTACTTAGAGCGTCGATTTTATTATTTATATCTGTATCTAGTAATATGTTTTCGCAACTATACGTTATTATATGTTTGTGAAACGTATGTTGTTTATTTTTAGAGAGATTCTGCCCTTGTTTGCAGGAAACTAAAAAAGTTCAGGCATGATGTCGAAGAAAACTGCAAAAGTAGAATGTTGGAGTATGTATAAAAAAAAAACAGAATAAATTTGGTCCCAAATCATAGCAGTTCATCTGTGCCTACGATGACCCTTGTTTCTTCGCAGACAAGCTCGTCGAGTTTAAAGGGCCAGCATTTTTATTAAACCGGTTTTGCGGCGGTGTTAGAGGTTTAAGAGTTTTGCTCAGTTTTTCTAATAAATTCATTTTACTGATTTTGTCCGTGATATTGTCACCGAAAAGGAATTTTCCTCTATCTGATTTGTTTAAAATGGGTATAATTCATTTGCTGTATCTAGAGGCGATAAATGCATGTGTAGCCATTGTCTCTGCATAATGAAGGTCCCTTATTAACTGGTCTGCATTTGACAACAGTTTCAGCAGTTTTATGGCATCGATTTGTTCTTCGGATTTTTCAAGCAACATATTCATTGCTGTTCCTATTGCTGACAGTCTTGGAAATGTTCATCTCTTTTGATGACCTGTTCGCTCATTGACAGTAACATAAATGGATGGATATGTGGGGGATCCAAAAGAATATTTCCTTTTCTGGGATATTTTTTGAGCAGTTTCTATTTAGCATCTGATTTAGGACCTGTGGTGAGCGAAAATTCCCATCTCGACACAATATCCAAATGTAAATTTACCTCCGAGGTATTAAGCGTTGTAGGATCTGGTCCTAGAACTTCTAGTTTCTCACCACCGACCTTTGTCCCTGTATTACTTCCGTACGCCATTTTGTTTTCTTCATTTCTTTTACCATCTGTCCCTTGTTTGGCTTTGTTTCTCTCCTTCTTAGAAAGAAGCTATGGAAAATTATAGACTTGGATTAGTCCCGTATCTATATACAGGATAAGCAGTCATCATTTCAGCATTTTTTCGTCTTATGAACGAGCCTTGCCGTCTATAAAACATCAGAGATCTCTCACATTATGAAGAAGGCTTGCCGTGCATAAAAATTGTAAATGACTCACCAGTTTAAGAAAATAGAGAACGTCTATTATCTAAGGATCCTAATGAAGGGCCAAAAGAATATCTTTGATAAGTTAAACGAAACTGGCTATATTTCACCCTTAAATAAATCCGTGAGTAATTTCTGTTGATTTATAAAAAAAAAACTGCTGATCTATTTTTAACTTTTATATCAGTTGTAAATATAATTATTACAAACCTGTACAGTTTTTAATCGGAGGCTTGTACGTATGTTTCAAATTTAACCAAAAAGTTGGAAGCCAATCGAAGAAAATGAATAAGCTTATAGAATCGTTTAATATTATTCAGAATAACAAAAAATGAAAAAGTTCTTATTCTTGATTCACATTAAGCTTTTATTTTAGGAATTCTAGACCATGCCGTCAACAAAGAAAAACTCTAATAATCATTTTCTGTTTAATTAAGTCTGGAAATGGATATGTACCAAATATGTATATTCCGATGACAGTAATAAATTAGAGTTTTTAAACAATAATTAAAAACAGCTCGCCGTTTTTTTAATAATCCACTTAAACTTTGTAAGAAACTTCCAAGAATTTTAGGTGATAGATAAATTTAAACTGTGATCTCTTTTTCGACTTTTAATTTGGCATTGGCAAAAAGAACCAAAACAGCAACGAATATGAAAAATCAAAATTATTTATACACTGCAAGTAAAAACTAAAAGCCTATATAACATCAAGATTTTGTAAAGACAATACGAAAAGAGCGGGAAAAAATCACAACGAAAAAATAACTAAGCTCTTTAGATTTATTTTATCCTATATATCTTAGTTTTGAATAAGTAAAAATAAACAAAGTTAAATCAATTATTTCATAGATAACTCTAAGAGAAAAATGAATATTTTCCTTCCTTTTCTATTTTTTGATTTTAAAATTCTATTTAGGAAAGCAGTAAAGCCAACCATTTTAGGCAAGAAAAGAAACTAATAAAGATATACATAAATTGGGGGTAAATAATTTTTATTCTGCCGTTACGATACAAAAAAAACTTGTAAGATCTCTGGCACAATAATTGTATAATTATAATTAATTATTCGTTTCGATAGTTTCCAGGTTCAACAATAATTTCTTTTATTTCACGCTACATTCTACCGGAATATTCCGTAATACAGAACTAAATAATTTCCAAATAAATGTACATACTTTAATTCTGAAATAGAATATGAACTGTTTTCCTCCCGCTTTTTTAAAATTTTGTCGCTTTGAAGAACTCGCGAGTACAAAAATAAAAAAATAAAAATGGACAATAGATATATCTAAAATTGTAATTTATAAGTGTCCTGAAAAGTTTAAATAATTTGGAATCGATTAATAACCGCTTATAGTTTTCACGTCAGAAAAATGCTAATAACGGAATATATATTTTTGTAATTTTAATATTCGTGTAGATAACAACTATTCTTCACGTGTCAGAAAATCATAACCGTATAGATAAATTCTAATAACGTTTTATTTGCCAATGCTTAGGACATGACGCGTGTAGTCTATTAGACCCCTATTTTCAAGAATGATTACAAATTCAAGTGTAGATTAAATTTTGGCCACGACAGGTAAACAAAAAAAAGAGATTGTTTAAAATATGATTCTCTCTAATGTTTATTTATTATTTTTTCACTGCTAAAAAGGTGAAGCAAAGTTAAACATTTCAGAAAAAACCACAACTTTCTAGTACTTGTCTAAGAGAAAATGGTTATAAACAATAATAAATTTTTTAAATACGCATGTTTTGTTAACTCGCATTAGTGATTACCTCACTAAGTGAAAAGTGGACAAAAAGCTTAAGAGTTTAGAAAAAACCGCTACTTTTTAACACTAATCTAAGAGAAGATAGTCATAAACAATAATAATTTGTTTAAACAATTAATTTTTGTTAAATAAAATAAAATATTAACTTACTTTAAGTGAAAATTGCTCAAAAAGTAAAAAATGTCAGAAAAAACCGCAACTTTCTAACATTTGGTAAAGAGAATAAATAATAATAATAATAATAATTTTTATTATTATTAATCAGTTGGTTAGACACTTGGACTTCACCTCAGAGGTCTGGGGTTCGATCTCTGAGCCGGTACCTCTAGAAATTTTTCAATGTACCTTTACCGAGGTTCTGGTGGTTCGGAACCCACCTTAAGCTGTAGGTCCCCCCATCGTGTACTTGACTGCAACCCAGTCCGTCAATGATGGGGTAAAAACGAGGCTTTGTCCAATATGTCTGGGCAGACAGCTTTCATCAGATCACTTGATTGCATTATAAAAATGCGTCCGTGACTGATGATATATACCGGGACAGCCCCGTGCAAAAATGATCAAATAAAAAATCTAACTCTAATCAAAAATGCCTTCGACATGTTGGACAGTATAAGCCTGTGACGACATTTCAACACAGAAATGTTTTTAAAAATAATAATAATAAATTTTTTCAACAATTATTTTGTTAACTTTAATTGATTTTTACCACGCTCTAACTGAAACGTTAAAAATTAGTTGAACAATTCAGAAAAAAACCTTGACTTTCTAACCCTTTTCTAAGAGAAAGTTGCTAAAAACAATAATTTTTGTACTGGGAAATACGTGCCAAACTTCATGGGGCTTGCGCCACCTCTGAATATTATTTTCTTTTTCAAAAACAAATGTGGTTATTTTTTTATGGATTCAAAGAAATCTCCAGGCGTTTTGCATAAAAATTCAAAAAAAAAATTTCAAATGCATTTTTGGACCACCTTAGTGTATAACCTCAAGCTACACTTTCCTCCAATTTCGGAAAGCCGAATTTACAAAACGGAAACATTTCAAAAAACCGATAGAAGTAATACACAAATATTGCAATGATATAGTGTAATTTGAAATTCTATCGGTACAGTTTATGAATAATAATACCGAAAATACAATATGATCATATGAGAAAATGATTACAGGTAAATCAATATGATGAGCAAAAATATGAGAATTTTGGCGTATCAAAGAATTTAGTGAAAAATTCAGCCAATAACTTTGACCTGCATAACGGCTTCGGCAGCGTATTGTGCCAAGGGCACTTGAAAGGTTACTTGTCTGGTGAACGTTAGTAGGATTTGGGGCCTTTCGACGATTCTGGTTTCGGGACCAACTGAGGATGATCTTTGGCCTAAATGACGTATTCAGCTATTTCCTCTGGGAGTTTAATCCTCAGAGGTGGTCGGATTTTCTAAGTGGGCTAAGCCGGACCAAAATCCGAAATCCATTTTTTTGTATTTTAAACTGTATTGACTTTGCTGCTATCGGAAGCTTCTTGCTATTTAGCTTAGGGCAAGTTGGATTGTTGTCTTAAGTTTTTCTATGCATTACTGATGTTTCTTCCTGGTGATAATTCCATTACATTAGCGATTTATCTGGGTGTACATAGCTCTCTCCTGTAGTTCAAGTAGGCCGATGAAAATTATTGGTGTGCCCCGGTCGTGATGTTATAGGCAAACTCGAACTCGAAAATGTAATATTCCTAAGACTTTTGAGACTTTTGGTTATTTTCAGCCATCGTGGTTTTAACGAATCTATTTTCCCGTTCGAAAAGGAAAAGGGTATTTACTTTCTTGTCTATGATTTGGTGGCTGTTGTCCAATACTATGGTGGTCAAGCAACTGTGACAAAGGCAGATCTGGCACTTGATGGAGTTTGCTATCACCTGTCTGGTTACCTTTGTTGGCCAGTTATTGAGTCTTGAATTTTTTGCTGTTTCAACACTCTCGGACGTGCTCAGCTCCCATTTTAAACATTTCTGGAGAATATTAGTGCCTAGAAAGGCGCACAAGAGTTTTGGCTACTTCGAAATGTCCGGCTTGACGGTAGTCTAGAACTTCTAGAAGCACTCTCTGCTGATCGCAAAGTAGTACACAGATCTTCCACTGTCCTCAGTAGACGTAGTCGTTAAATTCCAGAGTATGCAGTATATGGCGGTAAAGACGGATATTGCCGACGCAATACTCTGGATTTTTTCTGTATGTGTCCATTACAGGCCTTGATGCTTGTTGAAAACGTTGTTATAAGATTCTCCTTGCCAGATATACAAAAGAATTTTTTGAAACTGACATTGAGATTGATTGGGATAAGGTTAAAATTTGCATAGTGAAAGTACTCAGAGAGTACTTGACATTTCAGGGATTCCAGGGAATTCAGAATAATCGATTTCACCTTCATATTCTAAAGAATGTTGTTGACCTCCATGTGACCTTTCGAGGACACTAGGGCCTGTGGGTAAAAATAAACCCAAACGTAAAATTTCCACCTCTTTCAGAATCTGAGATAAAAAAACATGATATGTCTGAAATTAACAAAACTGCCCTTCAAATGACCTTAATTAAGACGTGTAGGGGTCCTAGGAGCTACGAATTCGCAATCAGCACGCCAGGAAACGTATTTTGTGTTAGGATCATTACCACGATATGAGAAAATCATTACAAAGTGCTAGGATCACAAGTGCTAAGGAATGTTGTTGACCTTCATGTGACCTCTAGAGGTAACAGCGACATGTCGCTAAAAACTATCCACACGTATAATTTTCCGCTTTTTCAGAATCTAAGTTAAAAAGTATTATATCTTTTAAATAAACCAAGTTGTCCTTCAGATAATCTTGATCTTGTCAAGTTAGGGTCATAGGCGCCACGGATTCGTGATCAGCGCAACCCAAAACGTACGGTCCACTTGGTTTGGTCGGAGAACTTTTCGATTTCATTTTATGGTCCTGAGTTATTTAAAAATATGATATTATTGATTTTTAAACAGGTTTATGTTTCTCATATTATTAAATAAAAATCTAGGAACGTGAATGGGCGCTTTGCGCACGTGCATCCTCTTTAACTCATTTTGAACCTTTCGTCTGTAAAGGTGGGTACTTCATGTCCTGGCCAAAACGGTTTCAGTTAGTAATTTTTCAAAAAGAAAATGGTGGCTGCTGCTACCCCCACCTAAAAAATTGTATGCAACCAATACCCAAGTTTGGTGGTCCCGATCAGTCACAGTCCCTTCTCAATAGTTCAGATGAATAGGTTAAATACGGAGCGGACACGAAAAACCAACCTTTACAGGCGGAATATACCAAACTTGCAGTAAAGCGACATTTTCTTTCCTTTTAACTTTTTTTCTTAATGATAAAATGTGTGCTTAATAATAGAATAGTCATGCTTAAGCCAAAATAATTTTGTTCAGACAAATTTGCTGTTTTTGGAATTACGTTATCTTGATTTTTCTTAATGTACAAATTTCTGAACGAATCGCTGCATTCCTACAGAGTTGCTTAATTTGTTTAACGAATATGTGAGAAAATTTATTTTTCAACCATTTTATAATTGGTACGTCAAGTTCAAGGTTTACGACATTGGCCTCCATATTTTGAAATTTTTCGACTACATCAATAGGGTCGACAACGGCCGTACATCAAATTTCTACATATGTTCCATTTACAATGCTTTAAACAAATTATATGACAAGATACTCTTAAATATATTAACAACATCGAATAATTAAATAATGAGATAATATTATAAAAATAAGTATTTATTTTTTTTAATTTCTCGAAAGTGTATGAATTCAGTTTAGTGCATATTTGGGTGAAATATTATTGCAGATACTATATTAAATTCAAAATCCTAACTTTTCCTTTGAAAATAATGAATTTTGAATTTAGAACGAAATAATTCAATTTTTAACTAATAATGATCCATTTTTAACACACCAGGTAAATTTTGAACTAGAAAAGTTTAGGTTTTAATGAACAAGGAAATAGTTAGATTTTCAATTTGAAAAATTAATTTTCTTCAAAAAAAAAAAAACAAATGTAAACTAAACTGATAAATTTTTGACTAAAATGATGAATCTGCAACTAAAGTGATAAAACTTCAACTTGACTACATGCATTTTAAAACAAAAAGATGAATTTTTAACAAGAGAGGTTAACTATACTGACGAATTTTTAACAATTATGATGAATCATAATCTAAAAAGATTAAATTTCTACCCAAAAAAGAATATTTCTCAACAAATTACATAAATACAAAATTTACTACATAGTTGAGTTTTAAACTAAAGATGATCAATTTTCAACAAAATAGTTAAATTTCAAAAAAAAGATCATCTTTCAACGAAAAATGTAATCGTTATATTTTCAACTAAAAAAAATAATTTTCAACAAAAATTATGAATATTTAACTGGAATGTCCAAATATTCAATCCACAACACGTATTTTCATTTGAAATGATGAATATTTAACCGGAATGTGTCCTTGAATTTAGAAAAAAAAGATAATGTATTGATTAAGAAAAATAGTGTTCAAACAAAATAAATAATTTTTTGCTAAAAACGATTTTTTAAACAAAATACATGAATCTTAAACGATATAGAAAAACTTTTAACTGAAAAGATCAATTTTCCATTAAACATGGAATAGCTAAACTTTTAATTAAAATAATTTTTAACTAAGCTAATAAATTTCCAAGCACAAAAATCAATTTTCTACTGAAAAGGTTTAGAAAAAATCAAAAGTGATGGACTTTGAACTAAACTTGTAAATATTTAACTGAAGTAGTTGGATTTTTGAAGCAAAAAAGAAATACATTTTCAACAAATTGGTTAAATTTTCGGAAAAAATTCGTTTTTATAAAAAAAAATTTTTTAATCAATTAGCTCATATTTATACTAAATAAATGGATTTTCGATTCAAATTATGAATCTGCAATTAACAAATTGTGTATTACTGACCTTTTTAACAGGCAAGAAGAATTTTTAAACAAAACAAACTTTTATCATAATAATTAGATTTCTCACAAGAAAAGATCAATTTTTAACCAAAAATGAACATTCAAATTTTACGTAAAAGGAATTAATTTTCAACCGTAAAGATTAATTTTTTACAAAAAAGGAAAATTTATCACAAAGCATATAAATCTTCAAACAACTGGTTTAATTTCCAAATAAATAGAAAAATAAATAAAAATTCAACAAAAAATATGATTAAATTTGAGTAAACTGAGGTAATTTCTTGGAAGTTTTTTAACTTTCGTAACACTTCACACAACCTGTGCAATCCCTTGAAAATTGTTAAAAATGCCTTGTGATACTTTTAAAAAAGACTAAAATATTTTAAAACCTTTAAATCGCCATTAAGTCACTGTAATCAATTCAAAATTTCTTGAAATATATTTGAATACCTTTAAATATTTAAATTCCCTAAAATTTGTTTGAAATCCCTATCCATTTTTAAATGCTCTTTAAAAAAATTGGAATTTTTTAAATAACTTTTAAAGTCCTTTAGAATGCCCTTTTAAATGCCTTAGAATGTTTTGTAATTCCCTAATCATTTTAAATCTCCTGCAATTTGTTAAATCTCTTTAAAAAAAAACATTAATTTTTCTAAATATCATAAAATCTTTTTCATTTTGTCAAATTACTTAAATTATTGATGAATTCAATCATTTAAGTGATTTGATTAAATGAAAAAGATTTTATGATATTTAGAAAAATTAATTTTTTTTCAAGAGATTTAACAAATTTCAGAAGATATAAAAGGATTAGGGAATTTCAAAACTATCGAAATTTCATGAATTATTTAAAAATGAATAAAACCATTTCCTGAGAAATAATTTGAAAATCTTTAGATCTCCTGGAAGAGCCTTTAAATCTGTCAGAATACCCGAAAATATTTCAAACGATTCAAATCTATTAAAACATTTTCGGAATGTTTTTAAATAGGTTGAAATATTTCAAAAGTATTTGAAAAAATCAAAGCTATGGGGGTTAATTTAGCGAAAGAAAGGTGACTTAAGTGATATTTTTACTTAAATAAGTGAGTACATTGACTTTATCTTTAAAAAGTTACTAACAATATTCTCTGATTTCCAGGTATTCCCCGACTACTCAAAAAATTAATAGGCTTTAAAAAAATTGTAGATTATCCTCATAAATTAAACATCAATTAAAAATATAATCAGCTTACCCAATGGCGTTTTTTCAAAGCTATGCTGATCTCCAACTATATCATTAGAGTAGAAAACCATGTTTCATAATCATATTTAGTCCAATTGATCATAAAATTTATATATAGTATCATAATTTAGTACTTTTTATTGCAGTCTGTATTATTTTTGTGCTTTTCAAACAAACTTTATTGAATTTGGTATTAAAACTTTTAACAAAATTTTTATGTCGAAATCTGTACCATAAAAACAAAAATTAACTTTTAAAATTTTTAAGGTAACATATGTTAAAAAAAATTTTCAGGAATTTTTATTTTTTTATTTTGCTATCGATGTTTGTACAGTTACAAATTTAATAGATTTTATTGAAGCATGTAACGTTATCAAAGGAAAAAGAAATGATACAAAAACTTTTGTTTCAAAATGTTGGCATCGGAATTCGCACAGTAACACGTTTAGTTGTTTTTATTAAAGCCTATAACGCTGTGGAGCAAAAGGTGTTCTCGAATAATTTTTTTCGAAAATTTTCTTGTGGAAATTTTTACAGTAATGAATGTTGTTCTTTTTATTGAAGCCTGTAACGTGGTAGGGAAAAAAACATTTTTTTTCACAATTTTCCTGTCGAAATTTTTACAATAACAAAATCCGGTTGTCTTTAATGAAGCTTATAACGCTGTTTGAGAAAAAAACAATTTTTCTTGATTTTTCATTGAAATTTTTGCTATCCAATTTTTTACAAAATAAAATTTAGTTTTTTTATTGAATCCTATAACGTTGTAAGCAACAGATGATTTCTTTTAAAAATTTTGTTTACAAAATTTTCTGGTCAAAATTTTTACAGTCAAAAAAATGTTTTCTACCTAAGAATAATATGATAAAAAATCTTAAAACCTCCCTGAAACACAAGTTTTTCTGATTTATTAGTAAATCAGTTGTGAAAAAAATTTACAGACTGGCGAAAAAGTATCTTAAAAAATGTTCCCAACTTTTGAAAAATTCTGTGAAGTTTCTGAAATTGCATCAATAACAAACAATTCTCATCCTGCGGATGGTTAAAAACTGGACAATGATAATTTTTCTAGTCTTGCTCTTGGTGCGTCATATATAAGTCACCTAAAAAAGCAGCTGAAACATTTTATCTCAGTTTTTTGAAAATGTTGATACTGCCTATTACTAATTTATTTGGTATAATTGCTTAAAAATGTTCCAAAAAATGTTGATGGCAATATTCGAGAATGAGAGCTGAGAAATAAAAAATTTATTCAACTAATCGTAATATAAAGGCGAATAACAAATGAATTGTAATTTTTACGTTTGAAGCCACAAAAAGTACATCTATGTATTATGTTGAATAACAAAATAAAATCAATATTTATCATCAGAAGATCGTAATTGAATGAAAAAGTTATAAAATAAGACGTAGTTCTTGATTACAAAAATAATAGAGTTCTTAATTATGTAATTATATAAATTATATAAAAAATAAATCAGATGGATCCTATATTTAAATTAATGTAGACGCCCGAGTAAAAACGCTTCGACTTGAGTTCGACGTGGTTATGTCTTGAGTTCGTCTCCAAGACATCTATATCTGGCTGCATCTTAAAACTGAGTCGAGACGTAGGCCTTCATCTTACTTTTATGGCTACGACATGTAAAACGGCGTTTACTTGTCTCAAGTCGAGCCTTGTCTTGTCTGAGATGGTCGAACCTTTTTAATTAATTAATTTTGTAGGTCTTTCAAATCTTCACATGCGTCTTGAAAATTACAAGCCTGATCCATGCCATAACTCTTATTAAGGGGCCGTCCATTAAAGACGTCCACAAAGTTTTCAAAATTTTAGGCTCCTTTGTCCTGCTTGTCCGCTTTTGTTCAATTTCCATAACCCCTCTTAACCCCTAAAGGACGTCCCGAACGTACCAACACACCCTTTTTTTCACATTTTTACTTTTTTTTCATCATCACCATTTGGCAATACCAGATGGTCTTCCCCGGAATTGCTGGATGACGTTTCAATTGCCTAAATCACCGTAAGCGAATTCAAAATCGTCTACATATCAGCCGATAGAGGATTTTTAAGAAATGTACGTCATTATGTGGAAATTATTGAATTTGAAAAAGCGGACGTCCGAAAATCGATTGCCTCCCCCCCCCCTTCATGACCATTTTCGTCCGATTTTAGTGTCACCACGACCCCCAAATTGCGGAGGTATTTCATGGACAGCCCTTAATTATGAAAAGTTTGCTGACAGCGCGGTGAAAAAATCAAGTCAGATGAATTTGGGATTTAACTCCAAGAAGACGTACGTATACGGTTGAATATCTCGATTAAATAGTTTGCAAAACTGCTCTATATACCCCTCGATTTGCAACTGCGACATATATATAGTTTTTGGCTGGGAAATTTCCCTCTAGTGCTCCGTATCTACTTCTATGGCGCTTTCGATCTACAGGGTATAATTCAAAATTTGCCGCATAGTAAAAGTTATTTTCTATCATCATCTCACAATACAGTGGAACATGTTCTCCAAAAATATGTTGATGAAATGGTGCTACTTCCGAGAGAATTGACATATAATGATGGGCTTCTTCCGTTCGTATGAAATGGAAATAGTTATTATGACCTCGATAAGGCTCCAGGAACGAGGGCACAACTGTATCAGGGTAGGTTCGGCTGACACCTTCATAAATTGAGCCGTCCAACATTCTTACGCGAACAGTGTGAGGCCCCAAAGGATGGAAATTGGCAGTTCTTATTCCACTTGCACCTAATTTTGTAAAAAGCAAATAACATTAGTTTATGCAGCTGTTGTAGAGTATTAACTTGAAATTTTTTAAAATTTTGAACAATCAAGGGTCAACGAAGAATGTTCTATTTACACATAAAACGAAAACTATCTTTTCAGAAAAAGCGGAGAGCAGCAAGGGATTGGAAAAATTATTCTTCTTCATTTGTTGGTTGCGATTGGTTGCATGAAGAGCTTTCTCCGTGTGTGATTTAAAAAAATAAAAAAGATGAGAAAGAAAATGTGGATCTGATATGCTTTCCGCAAGAAAAATTATACTTTCGAAAAAATACTATCCATGATGAAAACACATTTTGATATGTTGTAGATATATTGTCTAACTTTAGCCCAGAATGAGGTAAAAATAGGTTAGCCTTACGGAAATTCTCAATAAACTGTAGATATATATTAGGATAAATTAAAGCTTTGCCAAATATTACGTTGTCTTAAACAAAACATCTACGAGTGCTGCTTGATAAGTCAGGGACTTTTGAATAAGAGATTTTTTTCGGCGAGTAAGCATTTTATTTCATTAACGCCATCCATAAATAGACTCTTGTTAAGTCTTTAGCAAGCTGGGTCATCTAGTTTGTGTTTGGTAGCCACTGAAAGCACATAACCTCGTGAATTTTAACGTAAATGAAAAAAAGTGAATTTCGTGTCCTGATGAAGAATTATTTTTTACGTAAAAAAACCATCACTGAAACGAAGGAAAGGCTTGATAAATACTATAGAAACTCTGCACCATCAATTACAATGGTTAAGAAGTGGTTTACTTAGTTCCGTTGTAGTCCTACCAGCACAAGTGACGGCGAACATTCAGATCGCCCAAAAGAGGTCATCAGGCCAGAAATCGTCGATAAAATCCATGGAATGATATTGGACGATAGAAAAGTGAAAGTGCGGATGATGTCTGAGGCTCTAGGCATCTTAACTGAGCGGGTAGATTACATTTTAGATGAATATTTGGGCATGAAAAAACTATCCGCGAGATAGGTGCCGCGATTGCTCACACTCGACTATAAGCGCAACCGTATGACTTCAAAGGAGTGTTTGATGATGTCCGACCGCAATCCGAACGAGTTTTTGCACCGTTTCGTAACCATGGACAAAACTTGAATCCATTACAACACACCAGAGACCAAGGAACAATCGAAACAGTGGGTTTCTTTGGGTGAACGTGCACTAAAGAAGGCCAAGGTGGGTCTGTCGGCCAACAAGATCATGACCACAGTTTTTTGGGACGCACGCGGTATCATTCACATCGATTACCTTCAGAAGGGTGAAACAATCAACGGTCAATATTATTCAGAGCTTTTGGACAGATTCGATACTGATTTGAAGAAAAATGGCTGCATTTGTCGAAGAAAAAAGTGCTGTTCCATCAGGACAATGTATGGGTGCAGACGTGTGTAGTTGCGATGGCAAAAATCCATAAATTGTGCCACGAACTGCTACCTCATCCAGCATATTCTCAAGGTTTAGCCCCCTGCGACTATTTTTTGTTTTCAAAACTGAATAAATGGCTAGGCGGTAAACGATTTGGGTCGAATGAAGAGGTCATCACTGAAACAAACGCCTATTTTGAGGTCCTTGAAGAAAACCTATCATTTAGAAGGAATAAAAAAATTGGAAACAGGCTGGACTAAATGAATCGAACTAAAAGGAGATTATGTTGAGAAATAAAACGCTTTTTATGTTATGTTATGTTATACTTACGTTAAAAGTTCAGCAGCCCTACTAACGCTTAGAATAGAAATTCAATACAAATCTTCATTTTCTTAGTGGGCGCAATGAAAGAGATTAGAAAAGAGCTTTTTCAAGAATAAGTTACGAAATCACAAGATAGACGACTGCCACATATACTAACTTTGAAGGCTTCCACCAAATAAAACCTGATTGTTTATTCGTTAAAATGTACATAGTGATATGTGAAAGATAGTCGATCACAGATACGAGATTTTTTCTTATTTTTTAAGTTTATTACCTATAAAGCATTTCGAATTGTGAAACATTAAAATACGTGTGGCAGATTGAATCGTTGCGACATCAATCAATAACTTCTTTTTGTTAATTTCAATAAAAACACTGTTAATGCTATCAGGATCAGTGTGAGTGTTAGAGCGAAGTGTAAGAAAATGGAAAGAGAGAGAAAGTGGTGAGAGAACGGGGAAAAGAGAGAGTGACAAAAAAAAAAGAAGTGAAAAAGCGAAGAACACACAGAGTGAGAGAGAGAGAGAGAGAGGGGGAGAAAAAGCGAGGGATTGAAAGAGTTAGTCAGTGGCAGAAGCAAAGAAGAAATTGAAATGGGGACGCGTTACCCTGAAAGCGTTATTAATACCGTTACCCAATTTTTTGAGTTCAAATCGTGCTACAAGAAATAATCCCTTACAAAATTTTAATTCTTTCAGAATAATTAGAATTTTTCCTAAAATTAAAAAAAAATTTGGAAAATTCAAACTTTGCTGTAAAGTATACAAAATTCTTTCTGTGTACGTTTGTGCACGATTTAAATTATTCAAATCATTCGTATTATTATGTAAACAGAATAAAAATGTTAAAATAATTTCAGTTTTTTTAAATATCTAAGAGTATTCTTTGACAACAAATTAGCATTTCTTCAGTGGAGAAAATCTTGTTATTCAACCTGCATCTCATTTTTTATGTTTGTCGTTATACTCTTATTAATGACCGAATTTGGTTAATGACGACGTTTATAACTGAATTTACCCTTTTGCGACGAATTGGCTCATTATTTTGCAGATGAATTCTAATAGTAAAATAAATTTTTTGCAGTAAGTTAGACGTTGTCTGTACATTTTAAATATTGAATAACACTAATAATAGAGTAGGTTCAGAGTGGATTTAAAAGAATATTACGAAAAAAATTCATGTAGGACAAACAGATAAGTAGGTCTGATTATGAAAATTCATAAAAATAGCACTTCAAGAATTATAAATATGTTTCTTTTTGATTTCTGCGAATTAAAATAAAAGTAATAATAAAAATATAATTTATACTGACAGTATAAAGTCTTACCGCGTGTTATTTGAAAAACCATTGTTTAAAAAACATAACAATCTAGGTGAGGTACATTATTTATATCAAGCTTTAAATCTTTACTTGAATTTAAAATCGTTCCCGAAAGTAGGGGCCCATTAGATTACATGCGTAATCGCTTTAGCATTGGCAAATAAAAAACTGAAAGAATGTATCAAGATATTCAAAATTTTCTGACACGTGAAAAAAACTGTTTATGTACGATAATATTAAAATTACGAAAATATCAATTTCGTTATTAACATTTTGCTAATACGAAAAGTATAGTTTATTGTCAACTGATTATAAATTATTTTTGATTTTCAGAATCTTTATTGCACTACATACATTCCAATAAAATACAACCCCGCCAGATATAACGTTGGAGCAAAAAAAAAAACTTCAATATTCAGCTTGGAAACTTTAGAAAACACAAAAATTTGAATTAGAAGCTCTTATGCAAAGACTTTTACAAAATACGTGCCATACTCGGCATACATAATAATTTTTAACTTTTGATACACTTACGTTCAAAACGCAGGAAACTCACTAACAACAGAAACAGAACTTCAGTATAAATCTTCATTTTTTTCTCAGCACAAACACTGACAGGGAAAAAAGTGATTTTTTCTGGAATTTCGTATAAACTCTCGCGATAAAAGACTTGTATATATACTAACTTTTATGACTTCAGCCGCATGATAAATCCCTGTTTATTTGATAGAATAAATAGCTTTGAATAAGACAGATTGTTGATTCCTCATAAAAGAATATTGCTTATTTGTAAAATTTATAAACTATAGAACCTTCAGAATTATTAAAGATTATATTACGATATGAATCTTTGTGCAATCAATGAACTTTCAACCCAAAAAGATAGAAAAGCTTCCAAGCAAAAGTGATGAATTCTCAACAAAATAGTTGAATATCATTAAATATTATGTTTTATTATATTTTATGCATCTTTACCTGAATCTTAGTGAAAAGCAGACAAAGATAAGAAAGCCTCTCATTAATTTGAAACTCATTTCTGAGTCGAAAAAGGTTTGTCTTGAAACAAGTTTAAGTCGACTTGGGAGCTTTAAGACGCAGTCTGATACATTCTCGATTGTACTTTAATTGTGATATTTATTTACATTGTGCACTACGTTATTGAGTTATGGCTGAGCTTGCTCCCCGTACTCAATTCTATATAAAACATTATGTAACTCTGTCTCAAAAAAACTCTCAAAAAATGCTCAAAATAACAATTGTGCATTTGAATTGTAACTAAGATGCAGTCGTGACAATTTGTGTATTTATAGTTTATATAATCATGTGAATACCAAAAAGAATACATACAAAATATTAAAAAAATTATAAATAATGATTTTCAATCACTTTTCCAAAAAGTCTCTTTTTAAATGAAATGTTTTGTAAAATATAAGTTGGTCTTTGGAATTCAATGAAAATAAACTGTTATTTATGGAATATCTGTTATAATTTTGTTTGCCTGAAATCAACAGTTACACAATTTATATGCATTCTTGTGCATTTTTTAAATAATTATTTATTTAAATTACAAGAATTGTTTTTTATAGTGATGTTGAATTGCGCGCCAAGCACTGCTAACCAGTGCATGGCCCTAGATTAAGCGCAGTAGCACAGGGTGCCAACATTGGCATACCTGAGTTTAGTGTCTATGCCCAGGTATACATTTTTATTTGAATTTATAATGGTATTCAGAAATAGGCATCTATTAGCTTACATGCGTTATCTCTTAAGCATGGGTATATAGAAAGCTGTAAAAGTGGATAAATATACCCAGTGGGAAAAAAATGGCTACGTCTTCAAGACATCGCTACGACATCTTTACGACATTTTTACGACATCCTATGTCCGTGTCGTTTCAGTGTCTTTACGATATCGTAAAGACATCTTCAGATCATACGACATGTTTGCGATATCGTAAAGACAACTTAACGACATGGACATAGGATATCATAAAGATGTCATAAAGATGTCGTAACGATGTCGTGAAGACGTCGCCAAATTTGGTGCCCGCCGGGTATTAGTGTATTCTAAGCGACCTGGCATGAGCCACCCGGCGGGCAAAAAATTTGGGGACGTCTTTACAACATCGTTACGACATCTTTACGACAACTTTACGATATCCTATGTCCATGTCGTTAAGTTGTCTTTGCGATATCGTAAACATGTCGTATGATCTGACGATGTCTTTACGCTTGCTATGTTGTTGCTTTACAATGAGCTATTAATCGCTTTGGTAAATTCCACCCTTATTTACAAAAACTACCCCCTCTAATTAAAACCAAGTATTAAGAAAAAGTATTAAACAAATGACTATGCTAGTGTTTTTTGCTATTCTTTCCTTTTAAATGCGCGATTAAACACTTTTTCAAATCAACCCTTATTTTAAAAAGCAACACCCTGTGCTGTACAGGTGTATTTGAAAAATGAAAAAAATCAAGATGAAAAACACTTGTAAATCATAAACACGATATTTTAAAAGCATAACTAAGGAGCACAATTATTGTTCGCCCCTAATCGTTACAAAAACAATCCCTATATTTGCATCCGAATACAAAACTAAAGACTAAAGTCAAAAATTGTATAAAGTAACTGTTAGGTCTTTTGTCCTCCTGAATGTTGTGCTCTCTAATTATTCTCCAATGTCATATCAATCGCTTTTGTGAAATTCACTCTTATATAAAAAACAATATCTTGCAATGAAAGCACGTATTGAAAAAAATTGGTATCTACATATTTGGAACTTCCTTATTAAATAGTAACATAGTACTTTTAAGCGTATTTATTTCTCATTCCTATTTTTTATCAAAATAACCGCCGCGATGTATATAATTTTCGAGTCTATGTGTGTATATTCAAAAAATATAATTTAACTTTTTCTATGTATCTGTTAGTGCCTTTAATTAACTTCCAGCGCGACAATTGGTTCTATCAAGCTAGCACCTCTAAAAACGAAATTTACAAATTTCTTTGTATCAGCATTCAGAACTTTTGTGGGATCTTGAACGCAACAACCTGTCCTATTTTCAAAAAACCAACCCCTTTGAGAAAATAAAATCTGCAAAACACAAAATGCACCAGATTTTGAATTATTTTGGGCTCTCGGATGCACCAAATAAAAGTTCAGAAAAACCAACACAATTTATATAAACACCAAAACACTAGTAAAATTTTAAACCTCGATATTGGCAATTTTGAAGAACCCAAAATTTAGACTCCGTTGGTACAGGAAAACTCTCAAAAATTTTCTTTTTCACAATTTTATATCTACGTAGTAGAGAGAGGCTGATAATTCTTAAAAAGATCCTTTTTTACCATTTTATATCGACGTGACAGAGAGTGGTTGATTTTAGACGTTAAGGTTTGGAGAAAAAATCGAAAAGGGTATTTTTGAGGATCGCGAAAATCAAAGACTCTGTTGACACTGGCCATCATAACTGGATTGATTTCTTCCCGTTCCTCTTCCGACAAGGTGGCAATTCCTTTGCAAGTCTCAAGCTCGCCTTCGTCTACAAGCCCGAAAGAAAACTTTATGAGTGGCTCGTCAGCTGTTAAAATTTCTTTATCTCCGCGTGGATTATGAGCCCAAATTTCTCCACAAAATCCATGCCTATTACGCACAGGTCAGCCAGGTCTGGTATTATTTTAACCACTACCTCGAATGTTATACCTCCTAAACTGATAGGGATTGAAGCTACGCCCATGACGGATTCTAAGGTACCATTCGCCATCATGACTACGTCTCTTCTTCTCAGGTTAATTTTACTATCATCCGATTTAGCGATTTCTAGCCCATTTGCTCCAATGAACGTTTTCGTTGATCCTGTATCCAACAATGAATGACAGGATGTACCGCCAATTACGAAGTCAATATAGGGTTGTGTGGATTTACCTCTACTTAACTTAGGATTAAAAGGTGTACATGCGTCTAGAATATTTTCTACCAAATCGTTCACGATCTGTGATTCACTGATTTCAGATTCTACCGAGTCTTGACTTAATTGATTGGAGTTGCTATCGACTCTCGAATTTAAATTTAATGGACACAAGTTGTCCTCAACCCGAGATTTAAGTTGAACTGATGTGAGTTGTTCGCAACTACTGAAGTCTCTATATTGAGGTGGTACAGCTTATCAGTGGCAGTGTCTAGGGGATCCCGCCCATGTGACTAGTTGTCTGAACAGTGTTGACATTGATAGCTGATTGAATCGACCATGTTACTTATCCGAAGCCGCTGGGTCCTTGCTGCTGGCTGAACTGCTGCCTGAACTTTTCTTCATTGGCATATAGTCAAACTCAGGGAAGGGTGACTTTTCCCGCTTAGTAGGTTGTCTATCATCGTCCATTGTACTAAGCCTTCTATCTGCGTCAGCTGCTAGAAACTTCAATCTATTATAATCAAAGAATTCGTGACGCCCGACTAACCGCTTAATGTCGGAACGTAAGTTAGTATACGCTCGATCCATTTGCTCTTGCAGGGTCACGGGTCTCAAGAACCTTCAATATAGGGTCTGGTTGCAGATCAGATAATTGGATGTTAATTCATACTTCCCTTGGTATCTCTTAGCCACCTTTAAATACTTTGAATACTGGCAAGTTAGGCTATGCCCATCGGTTTATACTGAACCATTCGTCCCGTAGGTTGTACAGTAGAAATGGCATTGCCGACAGCATTTCTTCGTCGTTGAGGTAACACACCTCCTGACCGTTCTGAACGTCAGCCAGAAAACTCTTGACGCTGATCTGCTGTCCCCAGGATATTTAATGCCCCAATTCTTAACTATAGAATCCAAGGTCTGCTTCCGCCGGGGAAAAGGGGTACGATTCTCTGCGCCGCCCCAGCCAACGACTTCGCGACTTCCCCCTACGAATCTTCGAGTGCCCGGGCCATACGACTCGTAAGGCGGGCTTTGAGCAAATTCTTGAGAGGCTTGATTTGGGTTTTCTTGGAAATTGGGGGTTTGTAATAACTTCTTGATAGGGGAGCGTATTTGCAAAACCTGGAACTAATGGCCTATGGGCCGAACTATACCCTGGGAATTGTTCCATCCTAGTAGGCGATACGCTTGAGGCATTTGATAACACAATGATTTGGTGTGGCTACCCCTTATACGCGAGCCATCCAATCCACCCTGTTTTGCAATACGCGTTCTGTCAAAAAATTATTAATTAAAAATTTGTAGTTCTTTTTTAGATGATCAAATTTTGTCTATTTTTTACATGGCTTGTGTCGCTTGCCTAAAAATTTGACTTAATTTCTTATGATGACAACTAAAGGTACGCCTTTCGTCAATGAATAATTTATAACAAATTTGTAGCTCTTTTTTTGGTAAAAAACTTTTGTCAATTAATTTTTTTCATCAGATTTTGCAGTTTCTAGATTGGACCAAGTAAAAAAAAAACAAAATAAATACGGAAATAATGTGTTGTTGTTATAAATTGGTTTCTAATGAGCCGGCAATGACATCCGAATGCCACGAAAGTATAGGTTGGACATTTTTTAAATTGAATTATAAGTGCATAAAGGAATTGGCTATACACAAGTTTTACGAGCTTTATTGAAAAACGTTTCCTAATTATATAGATAATTTATTTTTTAAAATCTAAAATAAAATTGTATGATTCATCAAGATGCTCTATCGCAGTTAATTTATAGAGAATTATTTCTTGGTGATTTTATTTCATTCTATTGATTTACTTTAATGTAAAATTCTAATCTCATCTTATTTATTAACAATTTCTGATTCTTAATCTTGAATAACCAAGTCAACTAAATTATTGAAGCTATATACATTACACTTTAATTTGTATTTTTATAGTTAAATTCTGAAAATGACATAATAGAAATTCGTTTTTAATTTAGAAGTTTTTATTACTATGATCAAAACAGTTAGGAACAGTTAATCACACATCTAAATAGTTTATATATTATTCTAGTTCTTTTGAAACTCCAAAGTATTGAATTTAATTTTAATAAAAATATTATCAAGATTATATACAATAATGCTAATCGGATGAGATTCGTATGCCTTGAAATTGTCCTTGTGAGGTATTTGAATTTTATCATTCAAGCAAACGAATAAAATTTTTGTTAAAAATGTTGCGAAACTCTTAATAAAGGTGTCTGATAAGATAAAAAAATCGTTCTCCTTATTTTTACTCACAAGCAAGCCTGTGATAATTTTCCCGTACGAAGCCTATCTTTGAAGAAACTAATTACATGATAAACGGTTTTTGAAGGAACCCACTTTGAGAAATTTAAAACTTTCTGATAGAGACAATTATTCTTTTCTGCCTTGAATCATATCGAAGATTTTACAATTTAATTATGTTAACTTTACATCAAATTCCAGAGTGAAAGCACTGAGTGAAACGTAATAAAAATACGAAAATTATAGATATTACTTATTCTTGAAGGAAAGGCATTGCATATTTAATGTGAAGGATTTTAAGCCTGCTCTTTTCCAAAAATGCGCATTAGAAAACTTCTGTACCCGCCAATGTCCATCTAATAGATATTAACGAACTGAAAAGAAACCCTCACAAAGTATTCCAATCAAACCCAAGTTCTAAAGGATGCGAATTTTTACTTCAGCCGCAACATGACTGTACCCTGAGTTTTTTCTGCGTACAGTTGTAGAAAATCAGATAAAAGATAAAGTTATTATCTTTGTTTCAGAGCATCAGCAACACAGCGGGTCCACCCGACGCTTGAGCGCTCTGTGTCAGCACCACAGGAAGGTTTAAGGGCTCCTCCTTTGCCGGCCACTTGTCCGAATATGAAGCGTGTCCCAATATTTAATCCAATCCTGAAATGAGAGGAGGTAGGGTTCTATAGTCCGAGTCACAGGTCATCCCTGGGCGCATCGAAAGGTTTCCGGTTCTTTATGTGTTATTCACCGATTAACCTACACTTCATGTTTATGAGGGTGAAAAAGACCGGATTTAGTCGGCGCTTAATCGTGAAAAGGGCCTCGAATTTCGGAAACAATTTTCCCGCGACGTGGTCGGCCTTTTTAAATAACTGTCGATTGGGCCTAATTACTAGATCACCCAGCCTGAAGTTCTTATAGCGTTTCTTTGCTTCATAATACTTGGCTTGGTTTAATCTAGTTATCCTCTCTGCCCATTTATCGGGATGAGGCTCTGTATGTTGTGTGCCCGATTCTAATTCTCTACGCAGTGATCAGTAGGGTAACGGGTTACGGCCGAAATTTATAAACGTTGAGGATACTTTCAGGGTGTAATTTACGGCTGTGTTATTGAATAATCTAAACTCGAGTAGGTACAAGTCCCAATTGCTATGATTTTTCCTCATAAAAGGAAATTATCATCGTCTTTAGAACGCGGTTCACGCATTTAGTAGCGTTTGCTTAAGCGGGGTACACAGGCTTGGTAGTGTTAACGATCAAAATTTGCCTGTAGATTTGTCCTGGAATTCTATTGATGAGCTCTGTGCCATTATGCGTGTGAATGACTTCCGGATATCACCAACGAGACACGATTAGATCCAGGAAAGCCCTCCTCAATGTGGCACTGTTTGCGGTACGAATAGGGAGACACTCCACGCATTTGGTAAATAGATCTTCGAACACAAAAACATGTCTGTAACCTGCCTTGCTTTTTCAAAATGGCCTTATCACATCGCCCACGATCACTGTCGATGGCGCGCTTGCTCTACTTTACATTTGTGACAATTTGCGCAACCCGTAACGTACAGTCTGTCAAGTGAAAGCGTGGGTGGCTTTACTCGCAGTCGGTAAGGTGTATCGACATGATTTTGGTGTCAAAATATTAAGAAGAGCTCCCTCTTTCA
>NC_046659.1:148626208-148636532 GCF_010883055.1 Belonocnema kinseyi | reverse complement strand
AACTCATTTTTTGTAACGTGGTAACAAGATGAGAATTGAAAGCAAACTGAATGTTAAATCAAAAAGCATGAAAGAGGGAGCTCTTCTTAATATTTTGACTCCTTACAAGTAGTTTTAGCAGACGCAAGTACCAAGAATCTTCGGTAACAACTATGCTAGCTACCATTACGCCATTCTCCTCGGTCATTCTAGACAGTGCGCCTGCGACATGGTGCCAAGGCACTCTTTCAGTGGACTATATCTTAACCCTCAGCTGCCTTTAATGTCCTACTTGCAAACGCAATAACTCTCTCTTTTCCATCCTGCTTTTGAGTGGGAACGATCCCTATTCCAGAGGCACTAACGTCCGTCTGGAGGTTAAACGTGTTCTCTTCTACTTCTTTAAACAACGGATATGCCAGAATGGAAGCGCTAGTCAGGGCTGCCTTTGGAGTGTCAAAAGCCCCTTGTTGTTTCTGCCATCAATGCAACTTAATGTTAATTCGGAAAAGTCCTCCTTGCTGACGACAAATCAAAGAAATTTCACCTCAGAAGAACAAAACTCACTCATATCCGGATTTATCGTCAATCTCCCTTCAGTTATCCGATCAAGGACCTTGCCTACCCAGTATAGGTACTCGTCAAAAGTGTCAGTTACAATTTAATATCATCCAGGTAGCTGAAAACATTGGGTTCGTAAACGCAGTATATGCCCGACTGTCTTTATCTAACGGGATTTGGTTGGAAGCGGCACTCAAATCTAATTTTGTAATGTATCTAACAGCTTTAAGTTGTCGCAAAATGTCGGCCATACAGAGAAGAGGGTAGGCATCCTTCTTGGAAATCGCGTTTAGTTTCCTAAACTCCAAACATAAATGATATTTCCCACCAGGTTTACAGGCCAGTACAATGGGTGCCAACCATTCGCTGTACGTTTCAGCGACATTCCCCTCGGCTAACAACCTGTCAACTTCCTTGCACATAATTGCTTGTACTGTAGGGGACACTATCCGGTACCTTTCCTTAATTGGGCTTTGCCCCTGCACGTCAATGGTGTGAGTTATGAGGTGAGTCGCGCCTAATGGTCTTTTGGAAAGAACTATATTTTTAAAATTGCCTCCGAAGTTTCCTCTTGCCCTTTATGTAGAGCTGCTATACCATTACACGTTTTCTCTTCTACTAACCATTGTTTTAAAGGAAAGTGTGTCCCTTTCGAAACTGGCATGAAATCCTTACGCGACCGTGAGAGAAAGGCCACATAAAATTTTCCCTGACCGTCCAGAACCAATATAAATTCTGCGTCTAGGTCGTTTGCAATTCTAACCTCAAACGTTCGGGTAAGCCCATCGATCGTTATTGGTAAACTGACTGAGTCCTGGCGACTTTATCTAACGTTGATGTTCTTTATAGTACGTGAGGATATCCCTTGTCTATGAGTGTGTATAATAAGAAGGAGTCGATAGAAGCTCAAACATGAACCCTAAGGGCTCTTTCTGTCGATTACACGATACCACTAATCAAAATCTACCCCTGACATGTACTTTTTAATTGCAGTAATTTAATCGAGATCCTCCGCGTCTTCACTAGGTACATTATTTATGATCTCACCATTTAAGTCGTATTTTTTCAATCTCGGATCTTTATGCACTTGGACCTAAACTAGACTAAACTAAACAAACTCTTTCTGTCCGAAAGGTATTTGCGAAGGGGATCAGTCGGTATATCAGATACTGTATATAAGATTCAGACGCTACGATGACACCCCCATAACTCTCTATATCAACTGTCGCATGTACTCTGTTACCACTGAAGATGCCTTTTGTTTGTCTTTTGAGCCAAACGCGGTCGATAGGCAAATTCTTTTCAAAAAGCATTTTTGGGAGAAGGTGGCGCCTTATATTCCCTAAAGTAAACATTCCAATCTTTCTCCCAGCTTCTCCTGAGGTGCTATAGTTCACGAAACGATCTATAGTTCGAGCTACGTATGAGTTTGTGGTAGTCAGGCCGAAGGCCTCTATGGATCCAATTGAGTTGGTCAACTATCAGAAATTCATCCTCAAGAAAATTGATAAGGCTTTGGAGGTGGGCAAGATATTCATCCATAGGCCTATATTTACCCTGATTTCTTGTCTAAATCTGCTCTTTCACCCTTCTATCGAATTCACCGTCGCCAAAGCGGGATCTAAACTCTTTTTTAAATTTACGCCAACTATAAAATTCTTTTTCCTGGTTCTTAAACCATTTCGACTGTATTCCCTATAACAATACAGGCATATATAGCAACAATTTCTTATCCTATACCCTAATGAGCTTCCTACGGTCCACAATCCTTGTTAGGAAGCTGTCCGCACTCAAGTTAACATTTAATAAAAGCAATCAAATTTCCTACAGATTTTTTCAAATTTTAAGAAGAGCGGATGAACTTAACACTAAATTCAGGCAGGCTCTACACATTATTTATCAGAATCACTCAGCGATTAAAATTTTTTCATTGTAAAATGTGCAAGACTTTTGTTCTTAGCTAAGACAAAAAATCGAATTTGCACATATATGTTAAGAATAATGAAAAACAGATTAATTTTTTACCCATATCATTAATTCTGTACCAAAAAAACTATGAGTTTTCAACCAACAATGACATAATTAAAATTTCCCTTAAAGACATTAATTTTAAACAAACAAACAAAAAATCATGGAAATAGTTGAATCCTTAATAAATACGATAATATTTTAACAAAGAAAATTGATTTTCTACCAAAAAGAAGAATTTTCAAATAAAAAGATTAATTTGTAATTAAAAATATAATTTTTCATTCTGAAATTGTGCAGTTAAATTTCTAATAAATTTTCAACAAAATAGTTGAACCCTAATAAAAAAGATCAGTTTTCAAATAAATAGTGCAGTTTTCAACTAAAAAAGATGAATTTTTTATTAAAAATATAATTATTTAAAACCAGAAATAGGATTTCCTTTTTATTTAGAAGAATTAATATTTAACAGCAAACAATTTAATTTTCAACAAATTAGTTGAAAATAATTAAAATAGATGAATTTGATGATACATAGTTGAACTTTCAAGCAAACAGATGAATTTTAAACCCAGAAGATTAATTTTATATCAAAAGAGACGATGTTTGCAACAAATAATTGTATTTTCAACACAAAAATAGCAATTATGCTTTTTTTAATTATTTAAATTGCATTCTAAACAAACTTCAAAAATTAGCTTTTAAAAATCAACTTTTAATATTTATTTATTGTAACTTTTGGTCATTTTAAAGTTTTTTCAAACACTTTGGATAAAACTATGCCTCAATCCCTTAAAGCTGAATTTCAAAATCCTTTTTATTTTTAGTCTGACCTTATCTAGCAGTTTGAAAAAAAAACTGGTTATCCCACGCATTTTTCTATCTTTGTATAAACCAGAAAAGTACTACAGAAGTCAATACAAATTGTTACACTCAAATTTTATTTCATATTGAAACTGTGTTTAGATATAAGTATTAGTCATTGTTGTTAACAAATTAAGCACAAGATTAAAAAATATTTGTGTGATTTTACTGAAAAAAATTTTTTTCACGAACACTAGCTGTTGCGAAGGATTGTAATATTATCTAGCCAACATATTTTATTTAAAGTTAGCAATTGAAATTGTTATTAATACAGCATATTAGGAATTGCATGGTATTAGTGTGTTTTCAGAGAAAATATATTATTTTCACAAAGACTTGCTGCCACTGTTAAAAGAAATACATCGGAAAATCTGTTTTTTCGAATTTTTTAATAACATTACATTCAACACGAAATTAAAATAAAAATTTGGCATCAAGTCATTGTTGCAGATTTTATCCAGACTATTTTTTCAAAGTTCAAAATATTATAATATTTAATTCGACATCATGATGCCATGACTTGTAAGTACACTGTGTCAATTAATATAAAATTACGTAGTCTATTTACGAATTTCAGAATTCTGTTTTATCGTTTTGAGAATGATTAAAATATCTAGAAATCGTAGTCTCATACTAAAGCGTTCCATGGGACATTAATTTTATCTGTTTTAAATTATCTTTAATACTTGTGAAGCTTCATTGGTTAATACATTTAAGAAATATAAACATTCCTGAATACATCTGAGATTACAATATTTTTTATTTTACTATGTTTATTTTAACACATGCACGATAAGCTTTTACTTGTAAAATGTAACAAAAGTTAGTACATACGCAGTAGACGTTCATCGTGCCAGTTCATATGAAATTCTTGAAAAAGTCTGTCTTTTGTTCTCTATCATTGTGTTTTCTAAGAAAAAAATGATTATCATTACTGAAGTTTTAGTACTTACGTTGGTTGGCTTTCTGCATTTTGAACGTGAGTGTAACGCAATCATGAAATTATTATTTCGAATTAGTATTACACGTGTGTTCTAAAAAGTATTTCCTTAAGAGCTTCTTATTATAATTTTTCGTTTTTAAAGTTTTCAGCTTTTACATTGACATTTTTTTATGTAACGCTATATCTGACTGGGCCTTATTTTATTAAAATATATATCAACTAATATATTATTTTCTAATTAGGCATAAACAAGTTTTTATTTGCAATCGTAACATGAAGATTAACCTTACAAACAGTTGCATTAGGGTCGTTTAAAAAAATGAAATTTAAAAAACGGAGAGAAAATATATTTCGAAAGGTAGTAAATAGGGATCCTAAAAAGCATAAATAATTTAAGGTGGTTTAATATTCGCCTATACTTTTTGGGTAAGTCAAATGTGAATAAGGTAATTCGTATTATCGTAATATCAATATTTTTCCATCTAACATTTTTTTTTCACTTCCATGAAACCACAACCGATTGTAAAACCTACTCAATGTTGTGTTCCCATATTATTTCTGCAACTTTAGCTGATTCTGAATCAAGCATCTAATATTTTGCATACACTGTTAGAAAATTTCGGAAAATTCTGACACATTGAAGATACTTAAGTAACTGAAATTTGAAAAATTGGATTGCTCAAAACAAAATTTAGTAACATATCAAGTAAACTTACTAAATTGGCTTTTAGGTAGAAAATACAGATATACATCAAATATGTGTAAATAATAATAATTTCGACTTAATGAACCAATCATTTTTAAGTTTGCTTTTGAAATTGAGATCACATTACGTAGTCTATTTAAAAATTTAATAATTCTGTTTTATTGTTTAGAGAATGATTAAAGTATTTCGAAATCTTAGTCTTATGCTATAGCCCTGTATATGACATGATTTTACCGTTTAACGCTATAATAAATTTATGATGTTTGATGATTATGGAATATATATTTTTTCAAACGAACTTACTCAAAAACTTCTGATTGAAATCGTTCGTTCCTAAAGTTTTCTGTCTTAAAATTAAATTTTTTATTCAATGTTATATCTGACATTTTGAGATAAATCTGATATTTAATTTATTGTAGGATATACCAGCTGATTAGTATCATTAAATTTTCTGTAAGGCTGACCCATCATCAGGCAGGATGACAGAAAAATTTATGATAATACCTTTTACGCCATAATTGACGGGTTATACTTACGGAATATTGCTTGATAAATAATGTATAAAATACTATATAATCAAATTTTTTGATTCCATTTAAGCTTGTATAATATTTCTTCTTTGTACATAAAACTCGACCATTTTTCAACTATAATGTCACGACATAGAGCATATATTTCAGCATAACTTCTTGTCCAACGACCAAAATCGTTATTGCTCACACTTATCTAAAACAAATCAAATAAGGTTTACAACTTTTCAAAATCTTTCAAACATACAATTAAGAGATTTCTCAATAAATATATTCAAATTCAAGATTTTAGAGCTAGTCAATTTCAAATTTGACTTTCCAAAAATTTCATAATTTTATAATTATGCATTAATAAAAGCGTCTGTTTCTCACATCTTTCTATTTTCTAATGCCTTGGATGATAACGCATGTTTAGTCTAAAGGTGCCTATTTTCAAGGGAAATTGTCAAATCTACGTACGATTCTAAATGCTAATAAATATTTAAACCCTGGCACAAATAACGTCGGATCCATAAATAGATATTCCTGCCCAAAGTTTATCTGCTTTTTTATCGTAGTGGTATGCATGAAAATGCATTCGTTATCTCTGCCGAAGATTAAACGTGAATAATAATAATAGAAAGTATCTTTGCCGAAATATAGTTTTTCGTGTGGAGTGCGTACCTGTTCCAGATTTTTTGTTTACAGCATTAGTTTTCTAAATAATATTCGAAGAATTTAAAATGCTATTTCACTGTGTTTATCATGATGAGACCATCTCATTGGTTTGAATCAGGTAGACATAGAATATCTGGTTTCCATAATTGTATTGTTTCTCAAAATTGTCTATCCAATCTAATTCCATCTCTTTATGTATTAATTTTGATTTCTTCCTACAAAATTAGTTGCAGGTGGAATAACAGGGCTTCCTCCCCTGGAAGAGAACATCATTTACGTAAAAATGTGGGATGGAAATATTTATAATGGTGTCATCGAACCCACAGCCCGTACCAGCTTCCTGAACGCAAATTCATTTTGGGATTACGATCATGTTTATATACAAACGGAAAGACAATTTTATTTTGCAGATCTTCATTTTATGCTCCCAGGCCAACTTTCTATTCGCAATCTTCATATTCCAATGCACGCTTTAATGAAAATAGGAAATAACCAAATTTATTCAGCTGTGAATTTTGAGTTATTCAATGCAAACGAGCATCACCATGCAAATGCGAGCGGGAGTGTTCAAGGCAATTCAATAGAGCCGAACCATATATATGTAAGGTTTCTAAGAGGCATGTACAAATCAGTTTTACAGGTTTTCTATCCGCAATAAGAGTTATGGGTTGAATTCGGCATGCAGTTGTGAATACTATCGCGTAGATTTCGAAGCTAACAATTTTATTAAGTAAATTCGCAAAGTTACCCCAGGCACAACTTTCACTCAGATTTTTTATGCGCATTGAAGAAAACAAAAATTTCGGAATTATTCGATATTGAATTTAAATAAAGAAATGTATTTTAGATCAACAAAAATAATCTTTTTTATTTTCATATTAATTACTGTTAGTCCGAAAAATAATAATTTACAATATTGAAGCAACGCTTTTATTGTATAATTATAATTTCTAGTACGTAACGAGGATATTCTGATGTTTAACATTTACAATATTTTGTTAATCAAAATGCAAATAAAAGTTAATTCTCGAGGCCTAAAATATTAAAATTTAAATTTGGCTTGTATTATTCTTCATATAACAATTAATTTAAAAAATACATAATGATCAAAGTAAAATTAGTATGTTATTTATCCTTTGCATACCACCAGTTTATATGTACGAGTATTTTATTGAGAAAGATCAACCAACACATTCTTAACTCCGCGAAACAAAAACAGTACTTAAAGCTAATTTACGGCGCACGTGTAAAATTCTACGGTCTTTTATTATTCGTGGTGCTCGTCCTTGGAACAAACTACCTATATTAATTAGAAATACATTTTCACAATGTCACTTTTAAAAATCCTTTTTTATTTACTTATTTGAAACTTCAAATCCTACTCTCGAATTTACACACTAATAACACAGAAGTCATTAAAGTGAGAAATATATGAGCATTCACAGCAATGCATTACTTTTAGCTATGTATATTTACGTATGTATATTTACAGTAATACTGTTAATATACCACATATAAGTATAGCTTATTACCTCTACTATTGTTGAATAGCTATTTTTCATTTCAATCGTCAAATCGATCCCCGCCAAAATTAAATTGTAATATGTTGTAATAAGATTTTTTTGCCCGGTGACAAATATCGTTATTGTTAATAATTCGAAATTCGCCTACCTCAACTCAGTCCTAAGTGGTTTTAGCCCCTTCTCTGAGCTAAGCTAGACAAAATAAGAAAGGAAAATTTTTACTTTTTAAGGCTAGTCCCAAACGGCTATCTTGGCAAAAGACCTGAGACAGTAAAGGAAAGTAAAAGAAGTTTAGAAATCAGACCAGTAAATCCTATTCTAATCCGCTAATCCTGAAAACTAATTTTAGGGTAGTGGGTTATTCTTAGCCAAAAAGATTTTTAATATTCGCAGACACAATAAGACATTGATGAAACCATTCTTTATTTCACAGAAAACCTAATAAAACGAAGTTCGAGTCGTGCGTTTTCGGCTTGCGCACGAAGTTACAGTCGTAATCATGCAACTTCTGTTTTGCGACTCCCAAACGGTAGCTATGGAGAGAGTAAATTTTTAGATCGATCTGGCAACACTGGAATCATCCCAAAGTGCTGCTATTGCAGCAAAATGAATGTAACCTAACCTCCACTTAGCTCGAAAGGTAGCAGAGCACATTGGAAGACATACCCATGGCTTAAAGTTTTTCCAAGAGAATGCCGTTGTCGAATTTATCAAAAGCCTTCGAGAAATCCGTGTATATCGCATCAATTTGCAAGCCGGCTTCATGAGATTGTGATAAGTGATGCATGTAGGTACACAAGTTTGTAAAAGTAGACATACCCCTTATGAAACTGTGCTGCTCATCGATGATGGTATTGATTAAGGCTTTGTACAGTTTGTCACAAATGATACTCTCGAAGATTTTAGGGATGGAGATGAGCAGACTAATTAGCTTGTAGTTTATTACATCGTGTCGGTTACCTGATTTAAAAATGGGGGAAACTATGCCCCTTTTCCATTCCCAAGGAAACCAACCCTCAGTAATTGACTTATTAATGAGTAGATATAACGGAAGGATCAGCGTAGATCAACACAACTTAATAAGAAAGGGAGATACCCCATCCAAACAGGCTCCTTTATTAGCATCTCGTTTGTGCAATTTACAATAAATGTTGTCCTTGATTACGTCAACGCTCGAAAAAACTATGGAGTCGTTTGAACTGAATTAGGCCTCGCTTAAGACTGACGGACAATAGACTGACATAAAGCATCTGGAAAAAAGTTCGACAATGCCCTCACTAGTGTCAGCTTCATCGTTTTCAAAGTATACGTGCTTAAGCAGATTGCTTGTTTTTTTACGGAATTGATAAAGTTCTAGAAGTGCTTAGGGCTTAAAATATGTGAGTTCTCAGATTTAACGATAAAACTTTAATAAAAAAAGTCAGATTGGATCTCACATTGCGCCATGAGTTCTGAAAAATATTAATGGTAAGACAATCTCCATCAAATTCGAACTCGCTACAAAGCACTCTATCACTGTGCAAAAATACCCGTAGAAAGCATCTACAGCCTCGGTTAATCGCAGCAGGGTTTGCTGCCTTAAAATTATGAAAAGTATAGGGATGGTCAAGAAGGGCTGAATCGCTGAATTATGTTTATAAAAATGGGAAGACTGACGATACAAATAAATATGAATGCATATACGAACGACATGAACTAAAGGTGGAACACGCTTTTGGAATTTCACATCCGGTGGAAAATGAGCCGGCAACCAACAATGTTCCCGTCGCCGACAAGATTGTTCTATAGCCGCTGCCGGCAGGATTGTTCCGTTGCAGAATTAGAGTGATGAGGTAAGTATCGTTTTTTTAAGAGTATTTATTTTGAAAACCAAAACTCAGAAAATTAATAATATTAATGAGATGTAAACGTAAACACATGAATTTCCAACAATCTCTTCAATATTCACAGATGAAGATTTCTCAAATGCACTCAATCAATAGCTTCACTTCCCCTCATTTGCATAAACAAACAATTCATTTTCTAACTGCTTTTTAGTGAACATTTTGACCATTTTTTTCTCGACAATAAATCTTAATTTACTTATTCGCTTTTCTTGCGAAAAATAACCGCCAAAAGAAGGAGCAACCTGTCGAATTGTATAAATACACTCATAACCTTACCATCGGTGACTACTCTTAAGTCAGAAATTACACGATAAACCATTCAATTTGGCGTAATTAATATCGTTCTTTTGTATTTTTAAATTACAAATACTTTTTGTACATGCACGACAATCTTCTAAATAATTTAACCACTGTGCAAAAACTATACATTTTTAGGTGAATTGACATTTCTATTAAATCGACTTTAGACGGTTTTCATACTTACTGCAATTCAGGATCGTTACAAGTTGTAATTAGGTATTTCAGTTTCGGTGAACGAAATCCAAGACTCCAAGATTTTTGCAAACCGAGGGCCAAACAGTAATACCAATTTGGAAGCCTCGTAGCCAAATACGAGGGTGGATTGATAAGTTTCCGGCCTGACCAAGAAAAACAACGTTTTTAAGAATTTTTTTTTTTTATTTCTCAACATAATCTCCTCCAAGGCT
>NC_046659.1:148619596-148626108 GCF_010883055.1 Belonocnema kinseyi | reverse complement strand
AGCTATCTAAGGATGGTACTATAGAACGCCACCTCAAGGTAGGCCTAGTGGCGCCATCTCTTGGTCAGGCCGGAAACTTATCAATCCACCCTCGTATTATGGGCCACCCCCTCCCCCAGAACGATCCTTTTTGTCTGAGTTAGCTTACAGGGACCCTAATGATCGAAGAACTGACATGCTACCCGATAGGCCACCCGAAAGGAATGAAATGGATAGATGAAACGAGAGAATTGCATTCATGGTGGAGGAACATTCCGAAACGTTCCCGCTAGAGGAACCGATCGACCTCGCTTACCTGTCCTTGGAAAAAAATAACCGAAACCAACCCAATTACCTTAGAAAACAATCTACCCCGACTCACCCCAATAAAATACCGATACCCTCAAAAACCGACACCCCGGAATTACCCCCAACCCCCTCGCATAACGCCTAACCTCGACATAAAAGTGAGGTACCACTTAAAGGTTGGAATTGTAGTGCAAGAGGCCATGGTTTTACGGAATGTAAACAGCCTAGATATATATTTTCTTTAGGTTGGGGTAGAAGGGACACATTTAAATTAGACATACTTCTCCTTAGTAATAATAAAACTCTTTCAGTTTGAGATATTCAGAGAAAAAAATATAATAATAATACAGGCAGTAAAATTAATTGAAATTAACTATTTGGATACGAGAATTGATTTTTCTAATTTTATAGGCGATTGTGCACTCAAAGATTACACAATAACTATTATTATTTTTGTAAATAGAACGTTGATCAAAGAAAAATAAATGGAAAAAAGCTTAAAAAATTCTCCTGATTTAAATTTAAACTAAAACCCCTTAACTGCCGTCAATAAACTCGATCAACCTTTTTTTTTAAAAGAGCTGATAGCACAAAAAAAAATATCTTGTTACTATGAGTGTGAAAACTGAAAAATTAATGTTTTTGGACAATTTTAACTTACGGATTCCTCTAGAGAAAACTACTTCTTCAAAGTTGAACCCTATAGTACCCTCAGAAAATGCTACTTCTTCAGACCCTATTTTCGTCATAAACCAACCCCTTTATGGACCCTATTACTCCAACCTCCAAAAATGAACGATAATTTGCTCCTTCCGGAGAACCGTAAAGAGAGTCATAATTTTTTTTTTCAACCCCTGTTCCGGTTAACAACCTTTCAGAGCTCCCTAACCGATCCTAGCGAAACAAATTCAAACCTGCGTAGATAGTAGTGCTTCTCTCTCTTTCATAGGTTTAGATGGCTTAAAATTGATAGAAGACTTGAATTTATAAACAGTGTATAGGAGAGGTCGAGTTCAAGTGGCCAACAGTCAAATTGAAATATTTTCACAAAAAGTAATAGCCCCGGTTAGACTTAAAAATCAAGAAAAGCCTATAGAAATTACAGTACTAAAATTTGTACCGGTTGCTTTTGCAATTGGCCTTAAATTTTGTTTCAATATGCCGAATTAACGTGGATTTCAAGGATAGAAAGTAGAATTTTAAAAATGGTCCTGATGAATTCTACTCTTTTCAATCCCAAACTGAATCATTTAAAACTTGCTGTGTCCTTAGAGAACCTACTGTAGAAGAAGATATTAAACGTCAAGAATTTCCAAAACGAGAATTACTTAAACCACTTGGGAAGACCGGCATTACTAATTTAACTAACCATATTATAGATGTAGAAAATCATTTACCAATAGAACAACGTAACTATTTAAAATATACCAAGAGCATGGAAATCATAGTAGCCGAAGTCGATAATATGTTAGCTAACAACATTATCGAGCCCTCAAATAGTAGTTGGTCCTCACCAATAGTCATGGTTAGAAAAACAGACGACGAATATCGTTTCTGCCTTGACTTTCGTAAGGTCAATGCGTTCACCAAATAAAGACGCCTACCCTCTGCGACAAATAACACCATATCCCACTTGACGAAAATAGTCGCTCCAAGACAGCATTCACTGTATCGGGACGCGGTTTATTCCAATTTGAAAGGATGTCCTTCGGTCTCATAAACACCCTCCCACCCTCAACATTCCAACGCCTATTGGATAGATGACTAGGTCTCGAGATAGAATCATATGCTTTTGTTTACTTAGATGACGTTATCATAGTTATATGAACATTTAAAGAATATCTTTATTGGCCTTCTAAAGTTTGAAGCAAAATAAAAGAAGCCAATCTAGAGAATAATATAGATAGAAATGAGTTCTGCTGCCCCTAAGTACATTATTTAGATTTCCTAGTTAATTTTTCAGAATGTCAAGTTGGTACCGTAGATTCATTAGGAATTACGCGACCTTAGCAAGTCCCCTATCAATGCTACGAAAGAAAAAGCAGCGTTGGACTTGAGGAGAAATGCGAATGACTCACGATCATGAGGTCTATTGAAAAATACAGACCCTATCCAGAGGCGTATACGTTTACCGCGATTACAGATCACAGCAACCGGCGATGGGTACACAATCTAAAAACCCTACTAGTCGCTCAGCAAGATGGCCGTTATCACTCCTAGAATACGATTTAGACTTCATACACCGAAAATGTTCGTACCACAATATCCCTGATGCCCTATCTCGTATGTTTGAGCCGGAAATCCCCGAACAAATATTACTGATTGAAGATTCTATTCGTTCCTTGTATTCCCGACGATTCGTTGCTGTATTCGACTTTTTTAAAAGATTTTCCCGTTGGAAATTTTTCCGACGAGATATTATATACTTACCGACCCAATCCGCTGGTTACCGACTTCGTTGAAGACGTTAACAAATGAAAATTAGTACCCAATGAAATTGAAAAGAAATTGGCGATTTCGGATGTCCACGACCAACCGCAATCGGGTCATCTAGGTGTACAAAAAACTTACATGCGTGTTTTCGCTAAATATTGCTGGCCTGGTTATTTTCGGGACATCGAAAACTACGTAAAAGCTAGCACTATCGGTCAAATATGCAAGTTAGAGCAGCAAGTGCGCTTAGGTTTAATGGGATATAGTGTCGTAAATTTACACGGTATCTTTGTAGAAGTAAATTAGGATTTTAATAAATCTTAGTAATACAGGATTTATTTACAAAATGGGTAGAAATAATACCTCTACCCATAGCTACGGGTAAAAAAATAGATGCTGCCTTTCGGGAAAATATCATTACTCGATTGGGAACCCCTCAAGTACTAATCACTTATCACTTAACGCCTTCTACCACTATTTCGATTTTATTTCTTCTCCTTCAATTTCTTTTTTTTTACTTTCAACCGTTACTCTCCTAATTTTATATAGTAATGATTTAATGATTTTTTTTGTGATTTTATGACTTTATTCATGATTTTATGATCAACCATTGGTTTTGAAAATTACTGAGTGGCTATGCAGACGACAGACACAGCAGACGCTATATATGGCGGTAAATTTAAAATTCTACAGGCTAAACATTGTCTAAATATAGAAAAGTTTATAAAAAATGTATCATTTCTATTGTTCTATCTAATAAATATTTAAAATATAATTTTTAAATAATAATAATTTTTCTAGCATCTATAATTACGTGTTTGATAATATCACGGCTCTTAAAAAATATGTAAATTTTACAAAAACGTTAACCTGACCAGTGCCCCGCCGGCTCCCGACCATGGGATATAACCAAGGTTGGCCCGGTCAGTAACCGGCCGGCCCCGGAATACGTGATTCGAGAAAAATGTAGCCCGACCAGCTCCCGCCCGGTTCCTGTCCATGAAACCTAGCCAGGGATAGCCCGGCCGGGATCCGACCAGAAACCTTGTTGCATTAGGGCCAACCGGGGAAATTTCCACACGGGAATCCAAATTTAAGTTCAAAAGAACCCAAACAGGCTGAATTTACTTGATTGTCATTTATATATATTTTTTTCTGTGTTACTGAATCCCTTAAACTATCGCACAATGTAACTGGACGTTTTATTGAAATTAAAAAACTTTTAATTTCTAACCGTTCTCGACTGGGATTGTCGTTTACTGTAGATTCCTTTTACCTCTCACATTTCGAGGTATTTAATTTGCGTTAGTCCCTTTAAATTACATTAGTAGGACAATTTCTAGAAAAGATTGATTTACTTTTAGCGTTATCGCAAAATTGAAATGAACGACCCAAAATATTATAAAGGTATGGTAATTAAGTATGGATCTCGGATTCGGATTCAGCAAGCCCAAAAACGTATAGATATGCTGGTAAAGTCTAACGGGCAGACCACATTTTTTTCTTTCAATATAATTTTTCAAGTTGAATGGAGTCATTGCTCAAATTAAAAAAAAAATCTTAAAAAGAAAAAAAAATATATTAAAATGTTCCAAAATTTTTTCGTAATTCTTAGCAATTAAAAATTTCCTGTTAAGAATATAGATTTTTTATGAAAAATTATTTCAAATCTCTCAGGAGTCTTAAAACAAGTGTTTTATTTTGCTAAAGCTTTGAAAAACTTCTTGCAAGAATACACAATTTTTCTTGACTAAAATATCCATAATTTGTCGAATCTGTCTTCGTTGCTTCTCTTTTTGTGTTATTTTAGATGGAAACACAATTGCTTTATTCAAAATTTTTAAAATTAAAATATTCTCATAATGTAAATCTTACAAAATGAAAACCTTTTAAGTTTAATAAATTTTTTGTTTAAATTTATTCAATTTTGATAAGCAGAAATTTAAAAAAAAATGAATTTTAAAGATATATAAGTTAAAGTTCTTGGTTTTTGATGTTTTTGGAAATACGAAAAAATATAATTGCGAGCCCTGAAAAGATCTACAAATTTGTAATTCATCACTTTTTGATAGGATGCATATTTTTTGTTTTGACTCGTAAAAAAACATTGAAAATAAGAAAGTTAAATTTTTGAACAAACGACACAAGCTATAAGAAAAAAATAGGCAAAAGTTACTCTTTGAAGAAAAAGTAGTGAACATCCATTTAAATTTGTCATGAATAATTTTTAATAGGACACGAAGTGTTTCTCTTAATAGTAAAAAATGACATTCAATATAAAATCATTAATTTTTTTAACGGCACAAGGTAAGAACTAAAATTAACAGACAAAAGATGTTTACCCAAAAAGATTTAGAAATTTTTTTATCAATTAATATTAGATAGGCCAGTAGATTTTCTTTTAATCGTAAAAAATAAGATCCAAAATAAAAAAGATTCTTAGAAAAACGACACAAAAATGAAAAAAAAGTAAGAAACAAAAGTTTTTTAACCACAAATATCCACAAATTTATTATAAAATCTGCTTGTAAAAATATATGAAAAATAAAAGTAATCAACTTTTTAAATGAAGGAAATAAAATACAATAACATTTTATTTAACTACAATTTCTTGCATAAATTATAGCTACACTGACTATGGAAGAATTATCTTCATGTAATTTAACTTTGAAACCTATTTGTTCAATTTCTAACCAAGAAGATGCATTTTTGAACAGAAAGATTATTTTTTAACAAAAAAACAACGAATTTTCAACAAGTTTCAAGAATTCTCCAACAAAAAGTTAAATTTTTAACTGAAACCGATAAACTTTTGAAAAAATAAATTAATTTACTATCACAAAAAGAAGAATTTTTAATCAAATCCAGGAATTCTAAACGAAAAAGTTTATTTTTTAAGAAAGAGATAAATTTTTTCAATTTTTCAGAAAAACGTTCTACTTTAAAACCTAGTTGTTAAATATTTACCAAAAAGGAACAAAATCTTAAACAAAACAAAAATTCATTTTTTACCGACACGAAACAAAATTCTAATAAAGTTTAAAGAATTCTCATAGAAAAAGTTGCATTTATAACTCTAAAACAATGAATTTTTGGACATAAAGATTAATTCACTACAAGAAAAATCTACGAAATATCTTTCAACAAATTAGTTGAATTTTAACCTACAAATATGAATTCACGATAGAACCTGTAATATTTGACATTTCGACGAATCAATATGCTACCAAAAGCGATGCAATATTAATGGTAACTTTCTAAAAGGATCTCCTAAGCCGTAAGGATTACGTAAAAACAAATGATATTTTCGGTTTACTCGCCAAACAAGTATAATAAAAATAAGAATCCGTAAATAGATTTATCGATTATATTAATATACAAAACTTTTTTTCAAAAATAAATGTGTTTTTTTCTCAAGCTTAAAATTAGAAGGCCGAGTTAGATAGTGATATAAAGCCGCATGGTATTCATATGGAAAAATATGGTTAAAAATTTTTTGCCTTTTCAAATCAGTATCATTTACTGTCATCTGCTATCAACAACTATTCAAAAAATGCGACTAGCTGCCGGAACTCTATTGCTCCCTTTTGCTGTTTTCCTTGATTCTTTTGGTAAATATAAGATAATATTATAATTATAAATTTTAGTTAAATTTTTAAAAGGGTATATTTAAAAGTGTATATAACGGCACCATTCGGTTCGGTTTTGATTCCTCTAGAATCAAACCAAAGGGCCTATGACAAAGCCACCGAACGCGTCCTCGGGTTGCGGATAGAGGGTCCCTGTACCAA
>NC_046659.1:148617045-148619496 GCF_010883055.1 Belonocnema kinseyi | reverse complement strand
CAAGCTTTCACTTGCTAATAGCCTGAAAAGCATCCCTGCGTGTCAACAATATGCTAGAACACTTGCGGGAAAAATGCAGAAGGCGGTTGTCCTTGGGTCGCTTCGTGTTCTTAGGGTCCACGAGGCATTTGTTGGATCGTCGTATTGATCCCTTTACAGACTGTAACCACCTATCTCACGGTTGTGAGGCGTGGTTATGGCTGAAATTTTACCGCGATTTCGCTGCAAGCGGGTGCAATTTTTCAGATTAGCACCCGCTCCCGGCGAAATCCTGCGGTTGTCCTTATGAAAAATTTTTAATTATATATAGATAATTTTTCTTTAATGAAATATTTAACAGCTGTCGAATGTTTCCCTTGATTTTTGTTTCGTACTATTAGAGATGAAAGCAAAATTCTTTAATTTAACATCCTTTATATTTAATCATTTTTTTAATGCAAATCTTTAAAATGGAAGAATTTTAAATGTTAAACCTCAACCCAGACGTAATTTTTAATTTCATATTGTCCAAATTAAATTCACCTTGATTTAGGACATTTTTTATTTAAATTTATAAAATGTTGATAAGAAGAAATTTAAAAAAATTGTAAAGACGTATAAATTAAAATTCTTGGTTCTGGAGGATTTTGGATATTAAAAGTTATATTCTGAATCTCAGGTCTTCCACTTGAAGAAATTTTGAAAGCAGGTCATCAAAATTAAAAGAAAAAGAACTCAATTCTAAAGGCCGAAAAAGTATATTTCGGAATGTCTAAGTACTAGAGATAGTGGCCATGATATGAGGCAAAAGAGAAGTGGGATTATGGTGTCGCCCTGAAAGCCACCTTTTTGAAATCTGACCTTGTTAGTTGTCACATGATTCTTTCCAGATGAGCTAGTAAATCTGGGTTTCCAAAGCGGCATTAATCTCTCTATGCACCTCACGATTTGCGGATAAATCTTTAAGCTTTCCAAGACAAAGGTTGAATTGCTCGAACAATCATATCATTTAGGATAGCTGTGAATATCATATACAGTCTGTTCAGACAAGTGATTAGCATGTAACTCCTCGGGAACAGCTAAGTTGCCTGTTTTCGGCAGAAGTATTGTGTGCCCTCCTACCAGTCACTCCGAGATTGTTTCTGCCAACTATGAATATGAGATGAACATACGGGCCAAATGCTGATGGATTGAAGGAAACTTCTTCCACCAGAAGGTTTTGATACGATGCGGTCCTGGTGCTGAATAGTTCTTCATGCTTCTAAATACTGTTTTCACCTCCTCGGCATTAATGGGTGAGCATTCATTATCAGGTGTTATGAGGGCATCACATAGCTCCTTAAAGCTATTTATGTTTTCGAAGTCTTTGTCCAGTCTATGCTGCACTTCGTAGACTTCCCTCCAAAATACTTCGACCTCCTCTGGTTTGGGCGGGTGTTTGGCAGTAACCGGAGGGTCTTGGAAGAGTCGAGATGCGTCAGAGAGAAACTGTTGATTTTCTCTGACCCATCTCTCCCTTCGCTCTAGACTTCTCTTACCGGCAGATAGTATCCGCATTCTCTCAACAATATGCTGCCTGATGGTCAGCAGCTTTGACTTGTTAAGTGTGTGATAACGGGTCCGGAGTTCGCGCGCGAACTTCTAAACCTTGGCGGTAAAATTTCTCCCAGATGTAATGTAGTCAATCATACACTGAATGCGGGACGCGTACTGTCTTGCCCAGCCTATCTTTATGGCAAGTCGATGCATTCGCCTTTTGGTCTTATGATCAACCGTTACGGTTCGCATCGGCCAAAGCTCTCGCTGCATTATACACACAATAATTGATAGCCCAGAGGTCGGATTCTCCGGAAAAATGTCCACGAAGCTCGTCACCTATTTCATCCAGATTTTTAGGCTTTAGAGAAACCTCGGTGTTGATGTTCTCCGGGTCGTAAAGCATCGCTCTTCATCCATTGGATGCCTGTTCGCGGTCGGTCTTAGTGTAGCCTCTCTTTCTCTGTTGCGCCTTGTTCTAGCTGTGGTAGAGTAGGCGTTCTGCTTACATAGCCCCTTTTTCGGAGTAGTTCAGCAGGGTTTCGCAGACGTTGCTGCGAAAAGTGCGATAGCTCCGGGTGTTTCTCTCACCACAGATCATTCAGCCGTGCCATGTAACCCCGTTCAGGGGCCACACTCGATTCGTAACACTCTAGCAAGTCGTGATTCAGTCGCTCCATATACCTAAAAGTCGCAAGATCCCGCCGATCGATTGCACTGAATCCATTTTCATTAGCTCCCCCAGCTCTAGATTGGTCGGCATTGTTAGCCGACCCATTGTCGGGAGCCTGGCGCGTCCTGTTGTTTTGAAAGGGGTTCGTCCATCCTTGTAGAGCCCCGCATGCAAGTATAAGGCTGCGTACTCTGAGAGGTCGCCCGGTATCCCAAATTCACCGTTCTGGACACCTCACCCAGGTGCCATTCAGCTCTTGGCGA
>NC_046659.1:148601197-148616945 GCF_010883055.1 Belonocnema kinseyi | reverse complement strand
TTACACAATCACTATACTATTTATAATTCGACGCTACGAACATTTGTATGATGAATTTGAAAAAATGGTATCCTCGTTAATATACTTTATACGGTATAACCGTTAAACATTAAACAAACACTTAATTGAACTGAGATCTATAGATCCTATATTTTTATTTGTATTCATTTGTGAAAAGTTCCTAGGGCTAAATTGCCCTATAAGGAACATGTGATACACGTTACAGTTAAAAAATGACTGCCATCTATTTAACGATTTAAATTTACGGATTTAAGTTTTACTAATGTGTAATTTCGAGGGTAGGATTTGATGTGTTAAATAAGTAACAAAAAAGTAGTTTTCCGAAGTCATATTGGGAAGGTGAATTTCTAATTATTATAGGTAGTCTGTTGCAGAGACGAGCAACACGAATAATAAAAGACCTTTGCATTTTATACGTACCGTGTGGCTGATTTTTTATTACTTTTTTCCTTCCACAGAGTTTGGAATGTGTTAGTTGATCTTTGTCAATAAAATAGAAAAGGTTAAGCAGATAATGCGGAGCTTCATAACTGAATAGGCTATAAAGCAAATTACCCATATAGAATTATCTTCTTCTAGCAACGTTAGGAAGTCCTGCTCTTCCTCTATATTAAATAATATGTTTAGTTTTGGGGATGTTATAGATGAAGCGAATGCAAGCATTAAGCGTGCGCTCAAGCTTAGCATTTGGCTCATTAGCAATATCGTCGTAAACTACACAGCCATAATCAAAGAAAGGAAGGATGAGGCTTTTAACTAGGAGGATACGCGTTGAAGTGGGAAGTGATTCTTCATTTCTCTTGAGTTGTTGAAGGACTTTCAATGTTTTCCTTGAAATATCCGTTACTTGTTCTTCCCAAGTAAGAGTTCGATTAAGAATATATCCCAAATCCTTCACTGATTCTACAAATAGGATGATACGTCCATCGATCAAAAGAGGGGGAAGGTTTGCAATTGTTTTAAGTGATGGAGAGGAAGAAGGTCCTATAATTATAGCCATTGTTTTAGCACGTTTAAGGGTAAGGTTACTTGTCGAGGCCTAGTGCACCACGAAATCAATCTCCGCCTGTACCCTTTGAAGTCAGCTCTTAAGATTGGCAATTATCCCGGAAAGGTAAAGCTTAAAGTCGTCAGCATATTTGCGATAGTTGCAATGCTGAAGCTCGTTACCAAGTTCAGATGTATAAATATTAAATGAAGTGGGTGCAAGCGTGGATCCCTGAAGGACACCACTCTTAACCTCCCTACATTCTGACCGTTAGTCATTGCTAATTTTGACTCTTTCAGACCGATTACTAAGGAACGATTCAAACCATTTAACAACCATGTTTGAGAGGTAAAGCGATTTGAGCCTAGTCAATAGTAGATTATGGTTAACTGTATCAAACGCCTTAGAAAAGTAAAAAAAAACAACAACTGTTATTTCCCTCCTATCAATTGTCAATTTAAGGTCAGCAGTTACTTTGAGTAAGGCTGTAAGTGCAATATGTCTGGCATGGAAGCCGGATTGCATTGGTTCCATTAAATTAATTGTCTGAATGTGTGAAGTAAGTTGCTGATGGACAATGCGTTCGAAAGGTTTAGACAAGGCACATAGAATGGATGTAGGACGAAAATCTCTGGGGGAGTTAGGGTCCGACTCTTTAGGAACAGGGCAAATAATCGCCTCTTTCCAGGCATCTGCAAATATTCCTACCTGCAGGGATGCATCGTAGATGTGCAAGAGAATTGGGCCTATGGCTGATAAAGCTAGGCGAATCATTTTAATTGAAATACCATCAGAACCTTGAGCATTCGATTTTACTTCGAAAAGTTTTTTAATTAGGCTTTTTTGTGATATATCAAAAAAGAATAATGTAATGTCATCAAGAGCAGAGGCGACTAAGAACAAGGAAAGAAAGCCATTAGAAGGAGTGTGGATTTTGTAGTAGGAGCGTTCAAAAGTTCTGCGGGTGAGAAATTGTTATCAGGAGCGAAGTGTTTAGGAGGAATGAGTCCAAGCCATTTCAAAAGAAGCCAGAAGTTTTAATTTTTATTTCTGTGCCTGATTGAATTGTAATTATATTGGTTGTATGAATCTCGGATTTTGGTTTGCACTAGGTTTCTCAACTCACGAAATTTGGCTTAAATAATACTATTGTTTCTTCTTTTAGCCAACCTACGTTTTTTTCTCTTTCTTTTGTCAAATTTTTTGTATTAGGCGTGAATCAATGAGTAGATGCCTTCTTTTCTTTAGGCGTATGGAGAGGCGCAAATCTGTCATCTATATTCTTAAGATTGAGTATGGGCAAGGGTATTGCACCATTGGTTGGACCAACGGAGAACTTGTATTTGAAGCTGATCAAATCATGGTTTGAGAGAAATGAGATTGAGTGTTGAGTAGAAGAAATCACCTTGTCCAAATCATTTAAGATCATCTATTCAATCCATGTATTAGAATGATCAGTGTGGTGGGTGGTATCAAAGGGAACCGTAGATAATCCGACAGAGCAAACTACTAATTTCAAATAGTTAGCTAAATTGTTAGTGGCATTAAGATTTGTGTTTAGGCTACCGGTGAGTACAATGTTATTATAATTAGGTATAAGATCAAAAATCTCATTTTCAAGTTGCCCGTCGTAGGAGAAGTTATGAGGTTTGTAAATCACACCCACCAACCCACTGTCATCAGGCGAGGATACCATAATAAAAAGGTATTCGGCAGTAGGTTAATTCGCAAGAGGACCCACTTCCAGCTGTACACCCCTTAAGTTCTCATGAATATAGGAAGAGACCCCACCCCTTTTATCTCATCCCTATTTTCGCGAAAAAGCGTGTAATCAGCAAATGACACAAGGCTCAAAGAAATTTTTAGGCGTTAGCCAGGTCTCAGATACGGATATGATACGATAGGATCAGGACATAAAGTGATGTTTAAATTCAAGGTAATCAGCAGGTAAAGACTGAGCATTAACGTGACAAATATTTTAAATTTCCATTGCGAAACTGTCAGTACATAAGAAGTTGCAACCTTTCAACTTTAATCGACAGTCCTCATCAGAACAACCCCGTTTCATGAAAGTAAGTTCACTGCATTCCATTTATAATATTAATTTTTTTTTTAGATTTACGGTCATAACGCTCTTGTAGTACTGTGGAAAAATAGTTTAAGTTCTCGCACTGTGATAAGCAATTTTGTTTAAACTTACAATCATAAGCTGTTATGACAATGTGAAAAATATCTTTAAAATAAGGCTAAGTAAATTAAAACATATTAATTAGCACGGAAGTTATTACAAAACGTTGCCGGCAAAGTATAGCTCTGCCTACTCAAATCGCGATGTGCCGGACAGGCTCAGGCAAAGTCCATAGTAAAAATAAAACTTTTGAGGCTTACTTTTCCGGCTGCACAGTGGTCTGGCTGGCTCGAGAATTCACAATTCAAAATAGTTCACAGATCGCAATTGTGAACGGATTTAAAAGTTTTTTTTAGGGATGATCATCATTAAATTTTCAAGAAAACTTACTAAGTGTATTTGTGAATTTTTATTTCAATATAATTATTTATTCAACGCAAGTATGAATTCTATACTTATTTTTCTATACTTATTTTAATGAATTCTATACTTACTTTTGTAAATTTTATTTTTTACAATTTACTTTCCCTTGTATATTTTCGAATTTTTTCTGCTAATGAATTTTATGTTTGCCGATTCGCGAATATTTTATTTTGTATTTTACCGCTTAGGCTATAATATTAGTTTTATATTTTGCTTTTTCTTTCTCATAGGTAATATTATTTTTCATTTTTATTTTCTGTTTAATTACGATTTTATTTTTGTATTATTTAATGCCATTAATTTGCCGTTCGTCATTTTAACAATTTCAATTTACCTTTTATACTTTGCGTGTAATTTCGCAATAATAATTTTAGACGTTTGTAATTTTTATATTGAATTTTCTCCCGTTTTATTACTCTATTCTTCGTCTGTGAGTTTTAAGTGTACTTTTGTTTTATATTCTTTTGTGATTTTGCTTATTAATGCATCATTCTACTTCGGTTCTCTTTAGCTTTAATACTCTGCGCATTTTGTAATTTTGAATTTTTGAATTTTATCGAAAAATACATTTTGTAAATTTTATCATTCTTATTTCATATTTTTTGTATCTTATACAAATATAGGCCGTCCTAAAGTTGAGCGGCGCGCCCAGTTTTGCGAAAACGAAGGTATGTATGTACATTCGCGCGCAAGGCAAATCACGCACTCTTGCTTGGACGGTCGACTGGATAAGCTCAGTCCCTCGATCGTCTTTGGAACCTTATTTCCGTGCAACCACCTTACAGTTGTTACAGAATTTTTAGAAATGAGTGTGAATTAATGCAAAAGCTTCGCGCATTATACGACTTTAATATGTGAATACTTAAAATTACCTTTTTTTATTTCTTGTAATCCGTTATTAGTATTACTTTCTTCACATAAAACTTCACACACACCCAAATTTTAGAAATCCGACTGTTACCAACGGTGATTTCTTCAAAAGTGATGGAGCAATGTTGTTAACTTTAATTGCTTGTAGTGACTTTCCTTTTTTCCTTTTGACATTGCAAGAGAAATCTGCAAATCCTCAAGCTTAAGACTTAGGCTTAACGCATTAGGACCCACCGGAAAATTAAGTTCGCAAAAACGCGGTAAGATGCATCTGATAGTTATCACTGTCATACATAATGAAATAGCTGCAAACCGTTAACGCTCATTTTTCAGAGTTGCAGATACAAAATCTACATATTGTATATTTGATCTCTATATAAATCAAAAAACGCGAGCCTCTCGTTGCTTTAATTTAATTAGTAGGGGAGCTTCGAGGAAGCACAAGTCAGTCAGTTCATTTTTATCTTTTTTTAAAGCAAATATCGTACAATATAAGATGTCAAATTTGAGACAGCGAATTTTTGTATGTGTGACAAGGTGTCTCGAAGGCAAAGGTTTATATAATGATTCATGATAAGCAATAATATTAAAATGAAAAATGTATTTCAAGGAGAATAAGTCATGTGTGGAGCGAACGTTAAAAACTAACTGATAATACTTATTTCCTTTTTTGCAGATCATAGAATATGATTTTAGCTGGAATTTCGGTATCCAAAAGCTCTTAAGAAAATATCTTAAGAGATATTAAAAGTTTTGAAAAATATTTCAAAATATTTTAAAGTGATTTTTAGAGACTTTAAAGTACACTTAGGATCACAATGAAAAATATAATTTGTCTTTCTCTTTAAATAAAAACTCACCGCAAAGATTTTAGTTATTTTCCAACATGTTCTATAGTTCTGCAGTTCTACAGTTCTAACAGACTACATTTATTATTAGTTAAATAATCTTCTGTCTGAATAGAGCTAGAAAATTGCAGTTTTTTGTAACATATTTAACCTTTTGTCAACTTTTCAGTTAGTAAGGTGATAATTACTGGAAGTCAACGAACATAATTCAAAAATATTTATTATATTTTGTAAGTGTATTCTCTCAGACAATTGTTAGAGTAATGTTATTTCTCCTGACATTCTTAACCACGCCATGGCGTTTTAGCTATGGGCACATAACAAATAAACAATAGACTGGATCAGTTTTTAACAATCTCTTTGTTTCTTAAATTCTCACCAGAAAAGGTATTAGATTTCTAAATACTCTGAACAGGTTTTTGCGAATGAGGCTGTCTGGCTGTTTGTTTGTCTGTATGTGTGTCTTAGAATTTTAAGGTGATTAGAATAATGATTTTGGACAGAGTTGACAGATTATGTTGACCTTTGCTATACAATTGTTTTGTCCTAAAATAAAGGTCGACTTCGCTTGCTAGTCATTTTGGATAGAAATTGGAAGAAGCAACGTTTTCTCCTCTTTAGATTTTTCTCATATTGTTCGGTTTTTGGCGCAAAATTTTCATTTTATGTTTTTTTTAGTTTTGTAAATGCTATAACTTAAATAAAACGTAATTTGTTTTTAACGAAAAAAGTCACAGGGATAAATAGTTTGCCTTTTTGTGTAATAGGAATGGACGTTGATAGAATTTTTAAATCTTAAATAAAATTGTATAAAATATTTTGAAAGTCCTCTAAATTTTTCAATTCGTATCCAAGATGTCTTTGTAAAGAACGTACCTTGATTTTAGTACACATAAAGATCTGAAGGTTAATCCAATCTATTAATTCTTTCGAAATTTATCGTGCTGACAGCCTGGAGAATTCACAGACGCGCAGAAACATATGCACACGTACAGACATTTGATGATAATGTTAGAAAGGCCAAACACAAGAATATACATAAAATATGTTTAGTTAAGGTGACATGACTAAGTCTATCTCTAAGTTTAACAATACCGTTTATTGATTCCAAATAATAAAAATATTTCGTAATCACGGTCTAATACTAAATCCTTCTATGTGACATTAATTTTTCCGTTTTCAAGTAATAACTGGTAAATACTTTAAGTGAGTGCCTTGTTAAAGATAACTTTGGATCATAAACAGGAGACTTCTGTTCAAGGATTTTTCTGATGTTGAAAGATAAAAAATTACTTTAATTGAAGTCTATATGATCATACGGTACTTTTGAAAAAGTCCGATTTCTGTGCTCCATCATTGGTTGTGTCGATAAAAAGAATGAAGATTTATTCTAAAGCTCTACTGCTTGCGTTGGTGTTTGTGTTACATTTTTAACGTAAGTGTAACATAATAATAAAATTAAAATATATATGTTGAATATCACAACTAAAGTATTCTTTGTCAAATGTTATATTTAAAAAGGCTTGAACAAATAAAAAACCTTTTCCAGAAATTCGAAACTAAGAACTATCAGTAAATTACAAATATAAATTCTACGGTTCAGCCAATCAAAACCGATAATTCAGAGCATTCTTGCAGATTCAATTTGCTTGAAAGTTCTACTTTGAGCCATTAGGAGCAGGTCTTTCAAGTAAACATGGAGAAAAGCTAACTGAAATAGAAGGTCGCCTCACTTGAAGTTGCCAGCGGTTCTGGAATTGATTGACAAGACACTTGATGCTTACTTTGTTAAACACAAGCTTCTGAATGTTTAACGCATTTCAAATCTCCAACATATAATACACTGATTGCCTTAGATGTTGTGATTCATCTCCCTATATTTACAGCTCTCTAGATATCCAGATACTGATTTACAAAATCATGCGCACTTTTGTTGAGAGTTTGTCCACAGGAATACGCCACTGTTTTTGAAATTGTTTATAATCCTTATGGTAATCTTCTTATTTGTATTTATTAGTGTTTTGGTGATTTGAATTGCAATCAGATCATTTTTAGGCGTGCTTCGAGTTTCCTATCTTGGCATTGTCTTTTAATAAAAGTTTTTTCTAATTATATCCGTGGATACCGTAAGCATCTCATATGTAAACGCCCCATCTGCCTTGGCATATTTTTTACAAGTGAATCCCTTCTGTAGTACATGTTCCTATCATATATTAGCTGTTTCTCGAATATGTGCAACTCCAAATATATCTTTCAGCCTCATTACAATTGTCAACTAGTTGCTCTTTCCAACGAAACAAAGATGAGAGAAAAGTGTGGTAGAATTTGCCTTACACTGCATGATAGACTGAGTGGAACTGTGGCTGGTGTGAATCCAAGAGCTACTTATCCCACGACCAAATTTCTTTTTGCTATAGTTAAGGCATCTTCTGATAGTGCTTTAGTTGGACTAGTTTATGAACCACCCACGGCCTTGTATTCCTAATTTGAATAATATCATACTTATTGGAGACTTCAGCAATAACTTAAATCTTTCTTTCAATCATTTTAAATATTTAAGATTTTTAGTATACTGTTCGAGACACCCGAATGCACATTGTGTTTCTACTCATTATACTGATGGTTCTTGTACTCGTATTTATTTAAGCATTGTAGAGGATTTTGTGGAGGTTGTTCCCTACGAACAACATGCTTATCCTTTTTATCTCTAACCACGACTTTTGATTATCCAATTATCTTTCCTATTCTATGAAATATTTATAATGCTTCCATTTAGGTCGGTATTCACCCAGATATCTAAAAAAGGCTGTTATTTAAAAAATTTTTGAAATTTGTTGAACTACTTCCCCGAAAGACTTACGGCCAATTACTATCTCATGTTGATATACGTCGAGGTGTGGTTTGTGTGACCGACTTAAACAATTGGGGGGGGGGGTGAAAGTCGCTTGTTGTTCGTTCGACAGGGTGGAGGTTCTTCGATGGTTCAAGCCTGTCCCTGTGGAACTGTAGCTTTTGAATTTCGTCCACTCAAGGTTTGCCAAGCCGGTTCCTAGACAGTACTGTTGTTTGAGGGACGAAAACGTGTAGGCTGGTGTTGTTTCGCAAGAGAAAGTCAGAAGGAGAGCTGGCGGGGCTATGGAGAGCATCCCGACCAAAGAAAGAAGAGAGAAAAATTCGTTGAACTACAGAGATCATACCGAACGAAGAGAAAGAGAGAGAGAGAGAAATAGCCGGAGCTACGCAGAGCGTACTGAACAAAGAGAGAACAGGGAGAGATCTTGGCGGAGCCAAAGAGACCATACCGACGAAAGAGAGAAAAGAGAGAGAGAGAGAGGAACTGGCGGAGCTACGGAGAGCGTATCGACCAGAAAGACGAAGAAGATGGAAGAGAAACTGTAATTATTTAAGTATCTGGCCTTATTGCGTCAAAAGTGAAAGCCGACAGCGGTGGTCAAGACTGAAGAGTCAGGACGATCGCCTGAACGCAAGTGAAGAGTTCCAAGCGGGCCCAGATTCCCGACACTGGAATCACAACGAAGCAGTGGGGACACCGTATTCCGTTAGCGCGATGACTCGTTAGAAATAAAGGAAAAGCAAGCTCGTCTAGGATCTATTAAGGAGCAATTAGTCAGGAAGGATTTTACGTTTGAGTTTATCTTATCAAACACGAACTTGGATTTTAGGCTGTAAATTGTTTTTGAAATGGTTCTCAAATATAAGCTATTGGCCTATAACAATGAGCTCTGTCTAAAACACTTGAAAAACTTGTTCTAATGTAACTCTCCAAATTTGTTTAAATATCTGAGGACATTGACCCGATGCAATCAGATTTTCAAGAAAAATATTGCACTCTTACTGCTTCCCTTAAAGTAACGACGGACCTCAAAATGCATTGTATAACAGGGAAATCAGGATTATTCTTCTGTTTAATTTTTTAATGCTTTTGGTATTGTTAATCGTCAGTTCTTCATACCTTAAGTTTGTTAATGTGTCATACTGTCATGAAATGGCTTAAATCCTCACACAATAATCAGAGTCACAAGAACTAATAATAGTAGTGATGGGCTTTATAAATGTTGTGAGGTCAAGAGAGGGGTTCCTCAGGGATCCATTATGGCATCGCTCCTTGTTCCTTTATTCACATCTAACCTTGAAAGTGAATTACAACATGAAGAACTTGTTTTAGTGCGGAGGAAAATCGAAAGTCTGATCTTCTGGGCTTTGAAGAACGGACTTACTTTCAAACAGGGAAAAACTCATGAAATTATTGTTGGACCTACTTTATCACTTAAACCTTTGGCATCATTTCAAAGACCTTTTACTTTCCGCCGATTCTCTGGCATTTTGTAACCAGTTTTTGAACTGCAGTTTCAATCAGAACTGAATGCTCAGCTAAGCTCTTTTGTAAAAAGCTTAAAAGTCGGAAGTAATAATGTCCATAGAAAAAGCCGGAGGCGGCCGAAGATATTCGAGCAAGACACTTCCTCGCACGCTCAGACAGGTCGACCAGTCCAGTCGATGCACCGACCGTCGTTATTTCGTTCAAATTTGATTAATTCAAACATACTTTTCATTAGTACATAAAATTTTTTAAAATTAACTTCAACGGTTCTTGATGCATCAACAAATTTTGCATATAGTTATAAACAAATGAAGGAACACAATTGTTTTTTAAGAGAGTGTTCACCCCTTGCCCCTCCATAATGTTTTTTTTTAGGATTTGATGTATATTTTTATCATTACCGTCACATAAAACAGAATTGTAAAAAGCTTAAATAAATTCACAACAGTTTAAACCATTCACTCAATCAAATTATAAAGGATTCATCCTTTCTTTGTCTGGATAAAGCTTGGTCTCGTGTATAGCCGAAAAACAAGACATCTTTGTCACTCACAAAATTAATGATTGATTATCATTCTCCAATGAATTTTTAAATATATACTGTCACATGAAATTATTAAAACATATTTTTTTAATTCTGTGAAATATCCTGAAATATTTTTTAATCATATATGTTTAAAATCCTACAGAAACACTTGATTCTCAGAAATCACTCTAAACATGATAGAAATAAAATAAAACATTTAGAAGTTTTAAGCATATATTAAAATCTAATTAAAATCCTAGAACACTCTGTAAAGTCCCTTGTGATGTTCAAAAATACATGTACACCTTTAAAGATTGTATGGAATTCTTTGAATTCGATTAAATTATTTAAAACTTTTTAAAGTCCCTTAAAGTCATTAAAATAATATTGAATCCTCCGTACGCTTTTATAAATTAAATGCAATCTATCCATGAAAAAATTCCAATATGGATCTGATCGGGGTTAGATTGGACAGAATTTAGCCTAAATTGGGCTATCTAGATGGGATCAAACTCGAATTGAAACGCAATACCCGATTGGGGCCCAAGCTAAGCGCCCAGAGATAACCTAGTCTGGCCCCGATCAAGCCAAATATAATTTATTTTTTATATTTTCTAATCAAAAGGGATTCTTCAATAAAATACTATTAAAATTGTATATATCGCCTCCTAAACTGAATTTCGAAAATATAAAAATCAGATTATTAAACAGATGACGATATGAAAACATTGGAGTATGTGGGAGTATTTATTTTGGAACATATTTTTGGTTTCAATTTGCAAATTGACGTTGCTTTTAATTTCTATATTGAAATTAAATGTAGAAAAATATTAAAAAATAAGTGGATTACAATATTATACCGGCTCTTTGAATAATTCTTACAGAAGCGAATATACTACAATAAGAAGGTTGTATTCACATACCTTATATATCAAATTACCTAAAAATATGTGAAAATAAACATGTTTATGACTTCAGTGTTGACCTAATTCATTTTCACATTCGAAACATTAAATATTCCTTCTGCTTCTTTCCTTATGAATAAATAACCTCATTTTGAGGTTAGGTTTCATCTTAACATTCTTGATAAATTTATTGATTATAGTCTGCAACACGGAACTCAGGAATATTTTGAAGTAGACGATACCTACGCACTCGTCTTGTCCTCGATTGTGGCATATTTTCACTCATTTTGACACTTTTTTAATTATTAATAAAAATATTTTCGACGTTAATTAATGAGGCGTAATTTACTGGCTAGATTCGCTGTTAATTCGGAGTCTAGAGTGGCCAAAATTAAACAACCACAAAATGGTGTGCCCGATCTGGCCCGTGTTGTAAATAAGGACAATATTTTGCAATTTTTGCATGAGTAGTGGAGCAAAAAAAATAGGATTAGAATTTTTTCCTTAAAATTATTTATTTGTTTTATGACTTTTAATGTTAAGAAGAATAATAATGAAATTTCAATTTTAATATTTCAGGTTTCGAGAAGGAGCCCTCATTTATATTGTAATTAACAATATATTGTAAATTTTAAACACCAGAACATTTTATTCAAGAACAGAAAATTATAATTATAAAATAAAAGCATATTTGTGAACATTATAAATCATTAATTTTCACACTTACTGTAAATAACATGAATAGAAAAAGGATGTTTTATTTTGATCTAAAATACCTGTCTTTCATTCAACTCAAAATTGAGCAATTCCATAGTTTTTATTTTAGCCCGTATTAACAATTGTTTTTCGTACAATCTATGCATATAATTATCCAAATAAAATTGATGGCTCCAAAGAAGTGATGCTCTTCTTGACAATTGCAAGCATCATCCCTACCATAAGTCCTATAATGCTTACTTCTACTGTAAAGCTGATCTAAACATTCCTTTTATTGGCACTTTCATGTATACATAGTTCGCGTTTGTTAAATTGCCTCCATCACCTTCACTTCTATTGCTATGTTGATGCTCGCTTACATTATATGTTTCAAAATTATCCCCTGAATAAAGTTGGTAATTTCCTAATTTTATAAGAGCTTGCTTTGGAATATGAAGTTCAGACTTATAAGGGTAAATTGGACGTGAAAGATAAAGAAGTGAAGAATAGTGATGAAACTGTTCCGTTTGTATATAATAGCGATATCCAGGTAACTCAGAATTTGCATTCAGGAACCAGGGCAAGAATGAATCTGCCACGGGGTGAATATCTGCACAATAAGTATTGCCATCCCACATTGTAATGTAAATAGTGTTCTCACGCAACGGAGGATATCCTATTGTTCCTCCTGCAACTAATTTCGTAAGAAAAAATCGACGTTAATTCATAAAGATTTTTTACAGTAAAAACTTTGAATTTTTAAAATTTTGAACACTCAAAGGTAAAAAAAGAACGTGCTATGTACTTAGAAAATAAATAGATCTCATCAAGTTGGTAGTTGAGAGCACATTTGAAGCAATATATATTTTTGCGATTTATAACAAAAATTGTCACCAAGCAGAACGTATTAAAATTTTTGCTTCATTTAAAAAAAGAAAATTTTTTCTTCAAAGTTATATATCATTTGACCTATTTAAGTTATTTAAGATCTAATTCTCTATGCTTAAAGAAATACAAAATTATTGTTTTTTAACATTTTTTTGAACTTGTACTATCATGCGGAAAATATCCTGGAAGTTTTATGTCGGCTGAATAACTTTTGTGGGCAGGAGAATTTTTTCAGAGAAATATATTTTCAATAAAAAACGTTTTAACTTTTTAACTGCGCAAACTATTTTTTAGCATTATTTCGTATCTGCTGTGGTAATTGAGAAAAATACACAAATTAGATTTTATGAAATAAATGTTCCTGGCCACCACCAAGGCAATAAACTACCGGATTATGAAATTGATGTGGTTCAATTGAGAACTCCAGACATTTTTTGTTTAGTTTAGTCGAACCAAAAATGTAGGTCAATTATAAATCATACGGAAAAACAACATCTAGAGTTTTCCGAATATGTTTAAAATAAACTGCTTGGAAAAAATGAAAAAAAATACTAGAACAAGTTGGCATTAAGAACCAAAAAATATACTTCGGAAGACAATTTCTATTATTATTATTCCATTATTACTACTTTGTCAAATTGAAATCACTACTCAATTGCAATCTATACCGTCATTCAGCCACGCATCTCACAAAAAGTCAGCCTCATGATACCAACGATTTCGGAAGGTTTGCTAATCAGAACTCAAATATTCAAAATGGTTTAATCTGTAAGGTAATAGATATCAACGGGACAAGGATTGTTAACCAAAATATTTGAAATTAAATATTTGACATGCTTTAAAATACTTCTTTCAGAATTTTGGTGTCTTTTGCGACTTTTCGAAGATTTTAAAGTCGTTTCTGAAGTTCGGTGTCCATTATACTAACTGCGTTATTTTTCAAGCATTATGAATTGAAAAGCTGTAGGAATGTATAAAAGCGGTTAAGATTTGTTTAATAGTTTTCTGGTTACCATTATCCTAACGCGGAAAACAGAGGCGATTACCAATCGATTCTTAATTATTTATGACTTCCAGGATGCTCATAACCCTTCCTTTCCACATATATCTGTTCTTTATTTTCAAATTTCACGATTATAAATCAAAGTAATTGGACTACACTCTATGCTCTGTGAGGTGACAATATAGTTTAAAAATGGGATAATTTTATGTTCGATAAAAAAATATAATACGTGTTCTCATGACACTACCTAGTTCTGCAAACGGAAAAAGTAGGCCCTTTTGTCGTGGTGCGTTATATATTTTGGTCAAAATAAATCATTTACGAGAGAAATGGTAGAAGATAGTTAAAATACTATATTAGAATTAAGTGATTAGCGTGATTTTGTTTTGAACGTTTTCAGTTTCAATATGGTTTTCAATTCTAAATTAAAAAATGTAAAGCATATTTCTGATTTCATGGTTTATCACGCACTGCCCTGTGTTAAGACATATTTCGTAAGACTAAATAAATAAGTGTAGCGCTAAGGTTATTAATATATAATTTTTGGTCATTCTTGCTGGAAAGGTGTTAATCTTATGAAAAATTCCGTCTTACAAGGCAGTTGGCATATGCTAAAATAAATTGAAGCCTCGTCAGATATAGCATTAAATAAGAGAAAAGTTTAATGTCAAAGCTGGAGACCTAAAATATGAGCAATTCTAATTAGAAGCTCTTAATTAAACAGTTTCAGAAGGTACGCTTCATACTGTTCGTACATAATAATTTTATTATTGTCTTAAACTTACGGTCAAAATTCAGGATGCCGACTAATGCAAGAAATAGAACTTGAGTATAAATTTTCATTTTTTTTTCAGGAAACACATTGATAGAAAACAGAAGTCGGATTTCTTCAATAATTTGGTATAAAGAACCAAGATAAAAGTCTCCTGTATATATTAGCTTTTATGATTTCTACCGAATATGGTCTCATTGTTTATTCTTCAAAGTACACATATTAAAAACAAAAATATTGTTAAGTTGAGATGTGTGTGAGGATACGCCTATTTCTTATCGTAATTATTAATAAATAAATGTAAAATATGAGGCTTTAGTATAAGACAACAATTGCGAATTATTTGAATCATTCTTTAAACAATAAAACAGAATGGTGAAACCTGTAATTGTCTGCGTTTGTTTTCTTTTATTTTTATCTATATTTTTATATATTTTATGTACCTTGTACTTTATTTAATATGTATTATGCTGTAATGTGGATGGACATCTTTCGGTTCATCGTTTTATGCATATAATTTGTCTTGATTTTGAACTATACAAAGATATTAGGGACCTGAAATTCCAGTTTCTTGGCAGTATGGTTACCAATTAAAACGTAAAATTCTAAAATTTATTTTCGAATCAACATCTTTTCCGAAATACATATCAAATTTTCATCATTTCAGGCTAAAAGTTCATACTTTTAGTTGGAATTTTGCTAACAATTCTTGAAATTTTTTTTTCAAAATACTGATTATTCTAAAGAAAATTCATTTCATTTGTTTATATTGTGTGAATTGCAATTTAGAAAATACCCATTTTTAAAGTTTAATTTGGAAAACGGCACTTTAGAAAATAACAGGTATTTTAAATTTAAAACGGCCACTGCTGAGTGGTTGCTACACATCATTACATATGTTTTACTATGAGTTTAGAACACACAAGACAAAAAAATGAATTCTTATGAAAGTAGTTGGTATGTCGAATAATATTTCAATCTTCTACTAAATTTCTTGGCAATAGTTTTGTGATGATGCCTGGACGTCAAAATATTATTCACAAGAAACTTTTTTTTCCCTGTTCCCTATACAGCTTTAGAGTTGAAGAAGAATATTTTTGAGGTGTGTCGAAATTAGAGCTTATTCAGATTCGCATGCGTAACTATTATTTCGCCAATAACCAGACAGAGATTCGTCGCCATTTCTTACGAGAATTAACTACCGTACATTAGCATATTTTACCCTCGGCATTATTCGAATCGTACATTTTCCCATGATATCCCCCTTCTCTGGGATTTAACTTATAATTCAATAGTAAAGACTCACACCTCCATACAATAGTCCCAGAAAAAGTCATA
>NC_046659.1:148596484-148601097 GCF_010883055.1 Belonocnema kinseyi | reverse complement strand
CCCTGGGCTATCAATTATTGCGTGTATAATGCAGCGAGAGCTTTGGCCGAAGCGAACCGTAAAACAAAACCAACGGTTGATCATAAGACCAAAAGACCAATGCATCAACTTGCCATAAAAATAGGCTGGCCAAGACAGTACGCGTTTCGCGTTCAGTGTGTGATTGACTACATGACAACTGGCAGGAATTTTGCTACCAAGGTTCGAAAGTTCGCGCGCGAACTCCGGACCCGTTATCACACACTTATCAAGTCAAAGCTGCTGACCATGAGGCTGCATATTGTTGAGAGAATACGGATACAATCTGACGCTAAGAGAATTCTCGAGCGGAGGGAGAGGTGGGTCAGAGAAAATCAACAGCTTCTCTCTGACCCATCTCGACTCTTCCAAGTCCCTCCAGTTACTGTCGAACACCCACCCAAACCAGAGGAGGTCGAATTGTTTTGGAGAGAAGTCTAAGAAGTGCCGGATAGATTGGACGAACACTCAGAAAATATAAATAGCTTCAAGAAGCTATGTGATGCTCTCATAACACCTAATAAAGAATGCCCACCCATCGCTACAATTGTTTCTGTTCCTCAATCGAGGCCTGACATGGTTCCTCTTGACTTCGAGAAGTGAACCACGTTTGTTATCGAATTTTCGGCACTAGCTGACAAAACCATCATAGCCAAGGAGAATGAAAAGAAAGAGAGGTATCGAGACCTTATAAGGGAGTTGCAACAGAAACCGGATGTGTGAATGGATTTCCAAAATAAGATAATTGAAAGCATAGATAGAGCAACATGGGAGGACCTTATAAAAAATAAACATATAGAGGGCGCCTGGACAATGTTACGGGATATCCTTGTTAGATGTACGATCGACGTGTGTGGTACCGCAGTTGTAGTAAGAATGTTTTTTGATGCATGGTGGAACAATGAAATTCAGGCTGCCCAAAAAGCAAAGAAAGAAGCGTACAAGAGAACTTAGAACATCGCAGGTCTTATAAATGAAGAAAGAACTAAACGTAGAAATGATTATAGATGCGAAAAAAAGATATTCAAACGATTAATTAAGGAACGTAAAGATACAATTAGAGCATAAGAAGAGATGAAATTACAAAACGACTTTAAAGGAAGCAGAAAACTACTTTACAAAAGAATTAAAGGAAACAAAAGTACAGAATTTGTCAACATGAGAAATAGTAGGGGGGAAATGGTATATGATGCAGACGGAATACTAGAGGCTTTCACAGACTATTTTAGGAGAAAATTCGGAGATGAAGCTATAGGACACTACAACTGCGATGTTGAACACAATGCGATGGAAAACTCAATTGAGAAAGTCTGTGTCACTGAGGTTAGGGATATAATTAAGAACTTGAAAAACGGTAAGGCTGCCGGGGTAGACGGTATTAACTTTGAAATGCTTAAACACGGCGGCGTCGGCATACCACATACACTGTGCGAATTGATAAATTTATGTTTCGAGATGAGAGACTTCCCAGACGATTGGAAAAGAGCGATTATCGTACCAATATACAAGAGAAACGGAGATAAAAGCGACTGCAATAATTACAGATGGACTAGCTTTTTAAGCGCCGTAAGTAAAATATATTCAAAAATACTTATTCCCAGGGTAATGAAAATAACAAAAGCAAAGATTTAGGAAGTTCAAAGAGGGTTTATGCCTGAAAGTGCATGTACGGATTAAATATTTAGCTTAAGGCAAATAACAGAAAAAAGTTTGAGAGTAGGAAAAAAAGTTTCTGTGCATTTGTTGACATAGAACAAGCTTTTGACAAGGTAGATAGAAGTAAACATTGGGAAGTCCTGAAAGAGTATGGGGTCAATGGTAGGTTCCTATAAACTATAAAAACAATATATACAGGTAGCAAAGCATGTGTGAGAGTGAATGGGAAACTCAGTGACTGTTTCGATATTATTCACGCAGTAAGACAAGGATGCGTTATGTCTTCACGGTTATTAATATTATTTATGGACAAGTGTTTAAGAATGGCTCGCATCGACGAAGAGGGTGTAGATCTCGAAACAGTAAGGGTACGTGGGTTAGCGTTCGCTGATGTTAAGGTTGTTATGACAGAGTCAATCGAAGACTTACAAAGAATGTTGAGTAAACTAGATGCAAGCATGAAGAGCATGGGCCTCAAAATTAACGCAAATAAAACAAAAACTATGGTTTTCGAAGGAAAGAGTGAAAAAACACTATGCAATATTTTATTAAATGATGAGGAAACTGAATAAGTTGATAAGTTGGTATATCTTGTTAGCTTATATTATTAGGAACGGGAAGATATATGAGGAATTAGATAGACGCATAAACGAAGGTAAGAAGGTTATTGGTAGAGCAGGTCCCCTAATCAGAAGTAAAAATATATCAAATAAAGCTAAAATAGTAAAAAATAATTTTATATTTGTACCAACTGTACTATACGGTAGCGAGACATGGACTTATCAAGAAAAATATAAGAGCAGAATTAACCCAATTGACATGAGATTCATGCGCATAATATGCGGGAAAACCCCGATGGACAAAGTAAGTAACAAGACAATTCTAAAAGCATGTGGTGCAGAAGAGACACATGGGAAAGAAATCGGTTAAGATGGTTCGGACATGTTGAGAGAATGCCAAATGAACGACTAACGAAAGAAGTGTATCAAGATAAAGTAAATGGCAGCGTGCCCGGAGGTAGACCGCGGGATGAATGGTTAGAAAGTATGAATGAGACCCTAGTCAGAAGAGACATAAAAAGTCACAGAAATATGAGAGCCTGCATGAAAAAATGCATGCACATAAAAGAAGCTGGAGACCTTGGCCACTAACGGATCCAAGTGGGGAACCTTACATAACGACTTTGTGACGTTTTTCTATGAGTTGATTGCTAGAGAGATTGATCTGCAACCTCTGTCGGAGCAGTGTTGAGGAACAGACGTGTTATTTACTCAGATAACACAAGAATTCTGGATCAACCTGAAAATTCTCCATCCCTTCCACTCATTACTCCTTTCCCCTACCGAGTGAGTCACGCTTACCCCAAAAGGGAAATGGCCTAATGGTGTAATAAAATACAAAAATAAGCGAGGTTGCTAAATCATTAACAAAGATTAGCTTTCATGACAGTCAGAATGACCCTTTTTGTTAGGACAGGTATACACTCGATTTTATAAACCGCTCGTGTTAAGGTCACGAAAATTCGACTCAAGAGATAAATTTATATCTTCAATCCAATTCGAGATACAGGCCCTCATTTTATCCTCCATAGCTGTAAGTAAATCCTCTTTTGGACCTAGTTGGCCCTCGGCATACTCTTTTGATTATCGTAGAACCTACTTGGATCTCTGCTCAACCTCCTTAGCCCGCTTCATGATTTTCAAAAGTATTTTGGAAGCCCTCGTTTAAGCCTCTATGACCCTCTACGAGAGACAAATTACTGCGCATGCGTCCTGCCGAGAAGCGGCGACGCCGATACTGACAATTTTTTCTTTTAATCCAAGATTAGACTATCGTTTCGTTATCGAAGTAAAGGGAAGCACCTGCCTGGTAGCGTCTCGTTAAACTGCCGATAAGAAAATGTGCAAAGGTAGTGATCAAGATTCTATATTGCGCGTCAGCGTGCTTATTCGATTTGGTGGGTGAAATTTGGATATAAAGATGTCGTACTGCTGTCCATCTTTCTACCAAAACCGAGAATTGTTAGCGCGATATCCATGTTCAACATGCATGTCATGTCTTATTATTATTATATCTCATGGTTTGAAAAACCATGAGATTCTACTCTCATGTTTATTGAATTCACAAAAATCAGAGCTTGATGAAAGGGTGTGCCTAGATAAATATAACTCTAAATAATTTTCACATTGCACTCATCGTACATAAAAGGTGAATATTTCTTATTACGCATTTAAATGAAAATCCATTATTACTCTAGCGCACTGCAATCCGCATCCTTTTAACAAGTTTGAACTAATTAGTTAAGAGTGAATATGTGATCCATACATTCCCGAGCCCTCCTTAAATCCGCATCAGCATGAAAATAATAAAAATAAAAAGTGTCTTTTTTGAGGTATAGTCGTTTGAGCGGAATGCGTATCTGATCTAGATTTTTACGATTTTTCTATTACCGTATTATTTTTAATTACATAAGGAGAACTCTTCAGTGGCTGTAACTAAAAATCATATCAATTTTTTTATTATTCTAAACTGATGATATTTTTTGTTGTAATTGCGTAAAACGGGGTGACTGGGCGATGAGCAGATTCCTACAGTGAAGCCAATGAACCCCGACTTTTGTAACTGCGTATGTAACAAGGAAGCGATGGTCTATTTTTCATTGCAAAGTATAAACTTGTAATATTACATTAATAATACATTATTTAAAAAATAAGCTTTTTCCTTGACTTGGTCTCTACTGGCTCCTTTTTCTACGAAAAGATATTCCGATGCACGCTTTTATGAAAATAAAGAAATAACCAACTTTATTCAGTGGAGAATTTCGTACTGTACGATAAAACTGAAAATAACCATACGATTGCGCGTGAGGGTGTAGAAACTAATGTTGCAGACACCAACCACACACACACACACACACACACACACACACACACACACAC
>NC_046659.1:148583554-148596384 GCF_010883055.1 Belonocnema kinseyi | reverse complement strand
ATCGTCGTATTGATTCCTTTACAGACTGTAACCACCTATCTCACGGTTGTGAGACGTGGTTATGGCTGAAATTTTACCGCGATTTCGCTGGAAGCGGGTGCGTTGGGACAGTGTTCAGAAAGAAAAATTAATTAAGAACAGTTTTGTGTTTTTTTAAAAACAAATATCGTACAACATAAAAGGCAACATTTTAGTAAGTGAATTTGTATGGGGTCGACAAGGTGTCTGGTTGGAAAATGTTTGTATACTCTTATGCTTTTTCAACCTATCTCCAACTTTGATGGTAATTTTGATCACAAAAATCTTTCAAAAGTGTGTTGTTATCGTCGATGATATTTTGTTCTAGTCACATAATAATACTTACTTAGTTTATACAGATACGGCAGACAGTCATGGTAAAAGTGATGGGTTACATGTCGAAACCTTCTCTAGCTCAAAAAATAATTGCTAGTGACGAAAAAAAGTAAGAAACAAACATAAACAATTTTAAGTCCTATCAACATGTTTCTGTCACGAAATGTTTTTAAGTGCTTCTTTGGACCTTTTAGTGACACAGGGTGAAAGCATTGCCAATAAAAGGTGCACAGATGTCATCAACCCATCCTCCCTAGTTTTGTATATAAAATTTACAGAAGCGGACTCAGATTTAATATTATTTGAAAGATTTCTGGGCATTACAAGAAATCTAAAATAATTTGATAGAATTACAAAAAAATTTGCCGAAACTTATAAAAATTTTTTAAGGACTTAATTTAATATTTAAAGGTTTTAGTGCATTTCTTATGATTTCTAGGAATGCCACCTTGGAATTAACTATTTTCAAATTACGTTCCATAAGAAATGACCAATCCTAGCTCAAACAGATGGGAGCCGCATCAATCGTGTGCTTTTATCTAAAATCATATCAACAACATTAGAATCTATGAAACCTTACATCACTAGAAATTACGTCGTGAAGTGTTATAATAGTGAATCTTCGTACACTTAAAGTACTGGAAAAAACAACCAAAATTTTAACCTCCAACATAAATTTCAAAGAAAAAGAAGAAACGCCAGATTTAGTATCCCGAAACTCTAAGGTTGAATATGAACTGGTACGCAAGGAATTTGTCAGATAGAGAAAACAAAACAGAAGAATTTTCGATCAGTGGTCATCGTCATTCTGATAAAAAAACATTTACTTCGTAGGATGTTCTCACATAATTTGGGTAAAGGGCTTTTAGATGCTCACTTTTTAGGGGACTCTCAAGGCTCATACCATATGTTGCTTTGCAATAAAATATCACACATGATTCGTATGGTTACGGCCACTGATTTTCATACTCGTCTTCCCAACATTGACCACCCTGCGGTAAGGACATCTCTAACCCTAATTTGATTTGATTTTCAATAATCGGATTTCCGAAATGTTCAAACGTGCCGTCAAATTTTAGAAGATCTTCGAAGATACCATTTTATATATTTTTTTAAATCCAACGTCTGCAATGTGTTTTCACTGCCCGCTAGAGTAATTGGTTAAGCCTATAACTAAATTTATAAACTAGGAGACAATAAATAAATGAAGTCGATCACAGTATACCTATCAAATTAGGTATGAGATTATTACATAGTAAATTACATTGAGTGAATGATTAGTAGCTGTTGTGCATTATGAGTTGGAAATAGAGATGATAAGACTGTGATTTCGAAAGCTCATCATTACAGACAATAACTCTGAGAAGCTGATTTATAAAATAGGATGTAACACATTTTAATGGCAAAAGGTCACATCTGGAAAGAGCATAGCATAGGTAAAGTAGATTTAGAAATTTTACGAGTAGGGTCATTAAGTTTCGAATTAAGAGATATTTTAAAAATATCATACCGAAAATAACGAGCTTTAGTTTCGTACTTAAGAGGCATTAGGTGAAAACATCTAAGGATTATAATGCCTAATTACTGCAGACTTACTCATTTCGTCCGAAAGCCGAGTGAAAACGCTCGTTTTCGCTCCATTGATGAGAAGCGAAACTTTTATGTTTATTTTACTTTTTATGTCCAGTTCTTAAAATTTTTAAACATACTTCCTCGAAACACTTCCAGCTAATATCTATTTCATGTGAGCTGTCTAAACTACTTAATAAAATCGTTCTCTGGCTATTGACGCGATATTGTCAGGTTTTAAAGGAAAACATAACAATCATCCTGCTTACAGAAAAAAGAAAGTGTGAATTCAACGTTATTTCCCGGGTCCCGATATTTCAGACTCACTAATGGAAAAACTGGCTGTGAGTGTTACACGTTTCCCCGAAATCGCGGGGCAGTGACAGAGGGTATGAGTGGAAGTCTCATTGTCCTTTCCGCACAGACGACAGATGGGACTTTCCTCAAGCCCTATCTTATGTCTGTCGTACCGGAGGTTTCCGTGTCCTATAAACAGTTCTGTTAGGATTTCGACTCCCTTCCTCCCGAGATTAAGAATGTCTTTCGCTCGATGAGGGTTTAGCTTTGAGCCCAAGAGTGTTTTAACCTGTTTGTAGCCAATTACCAAATCCCACTCATTCTAAAGTTCCTTCGTCAGCCAACTGTTAATACCTTCAGTGACCGACCTACTGGAAATGCCTACAACTGGCTCGGGTCCAGTAAAATTTTCTTCTGTTGCTAGCTTTGCTAGCCTGTCAAATATTTCATTGCCCCTGATGCCACTGTGTCCAGTGATCTAGAGCAGAGTGACTCGGTTTTATGCTGCTGGCTTATTCAGTGCCTCAAAGCATTCCCATATTAGCAACGGCATAGTCGTTGCTACGTTCAGAGCAATGATAGCAGCCCTGCTGTCTGAGCAAATACGAATGTTTCTTTTCAAGCCATACTCCATTGCCTTATAGGCGCACTGGAGTAAGGCCATAATCTCAGAAAGCAGAACTGTTGCGTAGGAATCTATGGCTATTATGAAGCCCATTCCGTTCCTTCTACGGTATACATCTGCTACAACGTTCTCTTCACTACTTGGAGCCATCTGTAAACCAGTTGCCTCCATCATTAGGCAGGTGTGCCTCAACGTTAGTCCATTTCTCTTTTATGGATAGGCTAACCCGGTATTTATTGTCAAAGAGGTATCGTTTAACATATTTAGTCTCCAGGCCGCCTTCGCAGCCGCGGCTTTTATGGTGAGATAGAGGGGCTCCAAATCTATAAGTGCCCATAGGGCGATCTTGGGTGTCGACTTCTAGGCAACAGTGATCCCTCTGAGAATCAGTCCCCTCATTCTTTCCAATCAGGACTTCACAGTAGAAAGTTCGACCCTAGTCCACCAGATGACTGCCGCGTAGGTTAGTCTAGGTCGCAGGATCGCTGTGTAGATCCAAGTTAGTGACTCCAGCTTCAAGTCCCAGCTTGTCCCTATGGCTCTTCTATAGAGCCAAAGAGTCACTACTAGCTTTTTGCATTTGTTTTCCAAGTGCTTGTTTCATGACAGCTTCTTATCCAGGATGACTCCTAGATATTTGGCTTGCCCTTTGATTTCGATTTTTTGTCCCCTCAATTTCAATGTATCCGTGTTTCTCCACTTGTACCTTTTGGTGAACGCAATTACGTCCGTCTTACTCGGATTGACTGATAGTACAGTCCCCTTGAACCACGAATCAACTATTCTTAGTATTTGCTCCATTACTCCGAAGAGTGCTTCCAGATGCTGACCGCACAGAATAACTATTAAATCGTCCGCATAGCCTATGACGTGAAAGCCCTGACTCGTGAGTAGATGAAGCAATTCATCCACTACCAGACATCCCGAGTCAACGGTTTCACCTAAAGTGGTGTCACCGTTGGTCGTGTTTAGATTCCTTTTGGCAAACATGTGGCAGGTCCATTCCACGACTGTAATAGGTACCCCGTGTGCGATCATAGCCGCCGTGATTACCTCTCCAGAGGTATAGTTGAAGGTTTTTTTGCTATCCATGAAGGTTCCAATCGCTAGAATAGCCCTAGCAAGTCTCACCAAAGGCCCAATGATGAGTTCACCAGCTCTCTGTAAGAGGACTAGATATATACCATCCGGGCTGGGAGATTTGTAAGGACTAAAGGACTTCAGGGACCACGTGACCCTGGCTGGGCTCACAATCTCGTTGGCGAGCCGTCGTTTCGGGCCCTGTTGGGCGATAGGCGACTTTGATTGCCTTAGAGGTGCCGTCCCCCCCACCTCCTGACTTTGTGAAGCCCGGAAAATGTGTCTTGATTAGGTGAGCCCAGGTATCCCGCTCCGATTCTAAGTATCCCTTGCCGGGCAATTTAAGATTGCTGAGAATAGCATCCGGAATTCGAGAAAGCTGCTGCTCCATTCTGACTGCCTCTGCTTCTTTCTCGATATCAGTGCAAAAGTTGGTCCAGCTTTCATGCTTTGCCTTGCGTATTGCACTCCTATACTCATTCCACATCGCTGTGAATGCAGCCCACAGTTCCTTCGTTTTGCCAGAACTGGCAAGTCTAAACCTCTCTCTGGTTTGCCTGTGAAGCTCTTCGAGTTTCGTGTTCCACCAGTATGTCTGTTCAGCCTTTCGAACTTTTGAAGGCCGACAATAACTTTCATAAGTGGATTTGATCGGGTCCCATATACCTGAAACAAAAATTATTTTGGTAGAGTGAACGGTACCACTTTAAAAGTTGTCGCTTCTCTCGAACTTGGGGTATGAAACTTCAACTACTTTTAGTTATTTTTACAGCTTTGCGGCAAAAAACAATTGACGAGTCTTGTGCCACAAATGTGAGTGAGATAGAGCACTGTTTTGGAATTAACTGCAACAAAATTGATGCTAAAGTTTTTACTATGCTTCTCTTCATGTAACGATGGATATCAAATTAGCAATGAATAATAAGGAGATAACGATTGTTAGCTGTGTGACTTCCGGAAGGCTTTCGATATGGTTAATCATAAGTTACTCCTGAAAGTGTGGTAAATCTTTGAACGTCTCTAACTCTGCCTTAACATGGTTTAATAATTTAAGGTACTTTGTTCAATAAATTAAACAAATATAAATATTGTCACGTAAATAGGTGACCAACAGTTTTCCTCGTTTTACCATATTTACATATAACAGTAAACAAAGAGCATTTATTGGATAGAAGTCATAAAAGTTACTTATTATGGCAAAAGTTAATCGTATCAGTTTATACCAAATTCCTGAAGAAGTTCGGGTTCTGTTCGCTATAATTTTCTTCTAAAAAATTCAGATTCATACCGAGGTCTTATATCTTGCCATAGATTGTAACATAATTTCTTATCAAACAAACAAAATTGTCACATTTTACCATTGTTCTAAATAGTGCAAACAAGATTGAAAATTTGACAAAATATATTGAAAATGAATAATTGAGAGACTTCCCAACAAATGCTTTCAATTTTAAGCTTTTAGAGTTAAATAGTTTCAAACTTGTTTCCCCGAGGTTACATTAATTTACAATTGCGCTTATAATAGTAACAATTATCATCACATGATTTTCAACTGTGGTTACTTACACACTTTCGAAGACCTTAATTATAAATATATTATCCTTTGTAAGATCGCTAGTTTCTAGATTAACAAAAATTGTATACTGACTCAGAGTTATAAATATCCTGATAGCAATAATAACAAAACTCCTTATGATTTATCTTTTGAGCGTTAAAACATTATCTTCAGAGAAGGTATTAGATTTGCGTAAAATTCCCCATCCCCGCATCTTACATGTTTTGTCAAATTTTCACATTTTGGGACATCTCTGATCCGAAAAACAGGTATTTAAGAATTTGTCTGTATTTCTGTATGTAGATTTTTCGTTTTTAGCACGATAACATTGAAGAGCTCCTCTAAATGCTCCTAGGGAAATTGAGTCAATTGTCGAGAATGGGAAGTGCCATTCTGGAACTTTATATTCTCGACAATTGTTTCTGTTACTCACTCGACGCCTGACATGGTTCTTCTTCACTTCGAGAAGCGAACCATGATCGTTATCGAATTTTCGGCACCTTCTAACAAAAACATCATAGCCATGGAGAATGAAAAGTAAGAGAGCTATTGAGGCCGCATAAGGGAGTTGCAACGATTGTACCGGAATATTCTGTTAAACTAATCATCCTTTTCATCGTCGCTCTTGCAGCTGCTAAGCTTTCACTCGTTAATAGCCTTAAAAGCATGCCTGCAGAAGGTGGTAGTCCTTGGATCAGTCTGTGTTCTCAGGTTGCACGAAACTTTTGCCGGATCGTCGTATTGATTCCGTTATAGACTGTAACCACCTATCTTACGGTCGTGGCTGAAATTTTACCGCGATTTCGCTGGGATCGGGTGCAATTTTTTAGATTAGTACCCGTTCGCGGCGAAATCCTACAGGTGTCCTTGTAACGAATTGTTAATATATATATATATGGAGTATAAACAAGATAAACCCTTTGCCCTCTAGGAAGTTGACAATGCATTGAAACCATGCGATGCTTCAGTGCGAAGCGTTAAAATAAAACACAACTTTTTAATTTTTTATTAGCCTTCTATTCAATTCGGTAACTTAAAATCAATCCAATTGTTGAATTTTCGCTTAACTGATTGTTGTTTAAAATCGCCAGACCCCCTGAAGGGCTGCATGTCTTATAGCAGTATTTCTGAACGACTTAGTCATATTTTAACTTAATAATCATTTGCCTGCAATTAACTTGAGAGTTTAGAAAGAGAGCGCACAGAATACTGACAGCACAAACGAATTCAAAAGCATGACTTCACTCGAAGTTTCAGACAATGTTATAAAGATAAATGTTGAGGAGCTTGCTATTTGAGTCTTTGCCCAAGTCATTGATCATCCCTCACCTTACTGTCCCTTTTCACAGGAGGCACCTGTAGTTTACAAGCAGGCAAAAATTACGGAATTTAACTTTTTAATTCTTCAATGTAAAATTTAAAAATAATATATTTGGAATCTATGAGTTTTTACCATTCCACGCCTATACAATTATTATTCAAAGTTAAAAAATTGTACATTTTGAATATATTATTCTCAAATCACTAATTGCAAAATTAAACATTATTGCAAGTGCCTAAAACTCAGACTCCGAGATGTCGTTGTCCTTAATAATGATGAGAATAAGTATAGACTATAAAGTGAAGATGTTGGTTTGAAATAATTCAAAGTGTTGATTACTGGTCTATGTCTTCATTAAAGATTGACTAACAGCAAGATCCCATCGTTTACTTATTTAAGAAACAAGACGATTCGACTGTTTTGCGATAGTCTTTATCAGTGTAACAATATACAGATCATATATGATCATTAGTTCATAAACTTCCATATATTTAAATTAACTCTAATTGAAACTAAGGATTGATAATCAATATAATTTAATTTCAATATATGGAAATGTATCAACTAAAGGTCATGTGTGATCTATAGTGTAAAACTGATAAAGTCTATCGAAGAATATTGGAAACGTCTTGTTTCTTAAACAACTATACTGTGGTATCCTGCAGTTAGTTTATCTTTAATTAATACATAGATCAGTAATCAACACTCTGATTTATTTCAATCAAATATTTCACTTGTTATTGACTCTGGTCAAGACTATGCCATCTATAAGAAAATATAGACTATAAACTGTTAAATCCTACAACAAAGACTTACTTAAGACATGAAGTTCCAAAGAGTATAATCTACCCTTAGCCATAAGTATCAGTTTATTGTTGTCCTGAATAGGCTTTGATTCTTTCCTAAGATTGAATTCTTAGTAAACAGTGTGGACTTTCAGGACACAATTATGATGGAATTCAGTTTTGGGTAGAAAAACTTCTAACCCGCCTATTTTTATTGACCTGTTACCCTATTTTATGGTAAACTATCGCCATTCTCACGTTAACTGTTCCTCTCAAGCGGGCTATCTTTGTTCATGAACAGGTCAGAGTGACGAACTTAACAATTGTAATAAAACAGTTCAAATGTTTAACTTTTTCAAAGAAAATACATATGCAAGGAATGAAAAAAGGTAGCTTTCGAATATCTGATTCTGAGATCACCAATTTCAATTTTTTTTTTTTGAAGTTTAAAATTTTTACCTGCTTACTTACAAAAGCCTTTTACTAATCGTACACCGAAAAACCTTTCGTAGAGCATAGACCATTGACGAAAACCAATGAAATAAATTCACGACCCGGGAAATCCAGTAAATTTTTATTAAGTTTCGGAAAATTTAAATATTACTCTTTATACACCTTGTATTCCTATTGCCATGTACAGGGTGTCCAGCGAGAACTGTAGTTAATTTTGTGAGGAGGGCTGGGGGTTGTGCACAAAAAATTAGCAAAAAGTCCCCAAATTTTTTTGGTCCGATGCTTATTCTGGGCACAGCAGATTATATAAGTTGTATATACATGTGAACATGTGTGGCCTGCGCACGCTAACTCAAATATTGCACTTGTTAAAATTTAATAGTCCTGGCACCGCCAGGCCTCGTCTACACCACTGCCAGTCAGAAAAAAAAACTATTTTTATGAAGGTGTTTGTCTGCCTATCTGTCTGTAGTCTACATTCTGTAGACACGATAATTTTCGGAAAATTGATAAGATTGTATTCTCCTTCAGCACACTTTTTGAAGGCCTGGAAAGAAAGAACGAGTTCGTAACCAGCTATTTGAGATAAAAATTAAAAAAGTGAGAGCATTTTCGACATTTTTAGAACCACATTTTTCTCCGACTTAAATATTCTATTCACGGTTGTTAATTGTACTTAGAAACTTAAAAATTTTATTCTTATGACTTTTTTCTATTTAAGGAACATTATGAGAGTAAGAGAATTAAAAAAAAATACACATAAATGAAAATTTTAAGTCAAACAACGCATGATTTGAAAAAAAGTCAGAAAAAGAAAAATGTTGATTTTTGAAAGCCCTATAAGATTGTCGTAACAACTTTTTGAATTTCGTTGAAAAGTTTGATATTGAAAATTTGATCCTATTAAATATAATTCAAAATATAAAAATTCCCATTTTTGTTTAAACTATGCAAGATACGAAAAAAGGGAATGAACTAAAATTGCACACCCTGGAAAGATCTACAAATTTGTTGCAAATCACTTTTCGCTAGGACACGTAGTTTTTATTTCAATTCGTAAAAAAACTATTAAAAATACGAACATAAGAAGTTTTGGGACTAACAACACAAGCTACAAAAAAACAGACAAAACTTTATCATCTAAAAAAGACTACGAATTTTTATTTGGTTTGTTTTTTTATTTTTTTTGGTATGCGTTAAGAACGATAATAATAAAAAAGTTAATTTTTTGACAAACGACTGAAGCTATAAAAAAAATAAATAGACAAAAGTTACGATTCCAAAAAATACCGAAAACTCATTAAAATTTGTCTTGAATAATTTTTGATAGGACACGTAGTCTTGTCCTTAGTCGTACAAAATGCCATTCAAAAAGATCTATAAATTCAATAATAATAATTTTGATATAAGAGGAGTAGATTTTCTTTTATTTGTAAAAAATAAGAATAAAAATTAAAAAATTAAATTTTTGGAAAAAGTACAGAAAAGTCACTCTTTAAAATGTAGCTACTACAACTCACTTTCTTTAAGAAACAGTCACTATAATTTACTGTTTTACAGGAAATGGTCGTTTCAGAATTTATAGAACTTTCATACTCCATTAAATTGTGCACTAGAATTGCGTCCAGCGTTGTCAATGCAAAACGATCAAATATATGTGTAATTATATCCAAATTTTAAGGGTAATCAGTGTTTCTATGGGCATAGCGGGCCCCTTTGTCTGTGAAAGTTAGATCGAAAACAACTGTCATGTCATAGATAGACACTTTAGAAATTTCCAATTCTCTTTAAACGATCTTAAGCAAACGCGCAAAAAAACGTATATTTCTTATTAGTAATATGCATTAGTTTGATCATTTTTGTATGATATAATAAGATAAACGATTCTCTCATTTACTAACTTGTGATTCTTCTACTAAATGACAACTTATTATTTGTTATTTAAAGAAATATAAATAGTGAAATGAGAACGATTTTCAATCTTAGATGAAAGAATTTTCCAGATTTGTTCAAGTTATTAAACAGAGAGCTTTGGCAATTATTAGACATTAAAATACGTATTCAAGATTGCATGATGGGGGCAGCAAATATTTACATTGAAGTTATTTATCTTTTGATTTAATTTTTGCAACAAGCAATGCCAAATATCACGTCAGGTAGGAAAATTCTTGATCATAAGCCTGTTTTTTTATTATCCAAAATTATCTTTGACAAGCTACCAACGTAAAGTATTTACCCATTATTATTTTAAATAGAAAAAATTAATTTCATATGAAAAAATTTCGTATGAGAATGTGTTTGCAAAATATTAGGTCAGTTGCACCAGTCCTCCCACTCCCCACACTTAATTTTTGAGTTTTCTATAGCTCACTGAATTGCGCCCCAAATGCACTCAAATGCGCCACCGCTTAAAATTTTTGCGCTACAAAACTGTAGGAGCTATGTCAGGTGTTACCCGGTGGGGGGGGGGGCAGCGTAACGATATACCCCCCATTTGAAAAATCAAATTTTAAATCACATAATCTTGGAGATCTTCATATGCGTTCATATGCGCCACTTTCAAAATTGAAAAAAAAGAAAATCAACACTCTTATTTTCAATTGTTATCGATCCACCATAATCAAAGAATTATAATAAAGAATCACTGGGGAGTGTGTTGTTCCTGATTTAAAAATAGTGAATTATGAACCGAATTAAGAAAATACAAGATTCCCAATAAGCATGAAGTTGCTGTGCGGGTGAATCAAGCGTGGTTATTACAGGAGTTGGGAATCTGCTAGTGTCCAGCATGTTTAATACATTGTGAAGATTCGTCGAATGAAAATCCTCTACACCTTGTATATAGGGGTCATTCACAAAATACGTGATACATTTTTCAGAAACTTCTACCCCCCCCCCCTGCGTGATACTTTCCCCATTGGTCTTAACATGGAGAATGATACTTTGGCAGACTCCCACCCTCTCCCAAATGTATCACGTATTTTGTGAATGACCCCTAAATAAAAGGTGTAGAGGATTTTCATTTGAGGAGTGCTCACATTGTATCAAACATGTTGGGCACTAACAGATTCCCAACTCCTGTAATAACCACGCTCGATTCACCCGCACAGCAACTTCATGCTTGTTGGGAATCCCCTATTTTCTCAATTTGGTTAACAACTTACTATTTCTAAATCAGGGAGAACACACTCCCCAGTGATTCTTTATTATGATTCTTTGATTATGGTGGATCGATAACAATTGAAAATGAGGGTGTTGATTTTCTTTTTTTTTCAATTTTGAAAAAATGCTCTTAGTTTAGAAAAATGACGCCAGCCCCCCGCCCCCATTTCGATCGCTAATAACTCGGTTATCAATGTGGCGCAAAAGTTTTTCTCAATGGCGCATATGAGCCCATGTGAAGATTTTGAAGATCATGTGATTTAAAATTTTATTTTTCAAATGGGGGGCATAGCGTTACGCTGCACCCCTCCCTTCGCGTAACACCTGACATAACACCTACAGTCTTATGATGCAAAAATTTTAATCGGTGGCGCATTTGAGCGCAGTTAGGGCGCATTTAGTGGGCTATAGAAAAATCAAAAATTAAGAGTGGAGGGGGGCTGGTATAACTGACCTCAAAACATTTTTATTGTTTCAAAAACAATAAAAAATCTTGTAGAAAAAGATCACGTCAACCAAAATATTGTACTTAAAGTTAGTAACATCATAATGACACAACTAGAATTATATACACGAAATTAATGTTTATTTAAATGTGTTGCCTTTTTCACATTTTCATTGCAAAAGGTATTGGATTTGTGAGAAATTGGACACCTACCTGCCTCGCTTTTGACGAGAATTTGATGCTGTTATTTTCAATGCAAAACAAACGTTTCTGGGATCCCACCAGTGTTTTCATTTTAGTACCACTCGAGACTGTTTTTTCTGAGTTTTATCGTAATATCTGAAACTAGAGTAAGGGCACCAATTTTTGGCTCCTTAGCCCTATTATTGGCACGCCAAAAGCCGAAGTAAATTTCTTTTATTTTGGCTACATGCTTCATTATTATGAATAACAACAATATGCATTGTATTTAAAAATAATAGTAAAATTAGATTAATTGAGATTAATTAATTAACTATGTGCCATATTATCCATTGCTAATTTGCGACTGGTCGTTATTTTAAGGGCAGAATTAAGAAGAGCAATTGGACGGAAATCATTCAGGGAAGTTGGATTAGAAATTTTAGAAATTGGACAAATAACAGCTTTTTTCCGATGTATCTGGGAAGAAAACAACCTGAATGGAAGCATTATTAATACGCAATAGAATAGGAAAGATAACACAGGCCAACAATTCTCAGAACCAGAGACCAGACCTACTATACCCGAAGGTTTTTGCTGCGCTGAATCCGAATCTGACCTCAGAAAAATTCCATCACCCTCAGTTTTCGAGATATTCTAACCTAAAAGCGTCAAAAACCCGTTATTTTGATGTGTTCGAGGCCCCGTAACATCGCGAAAAAAATTTTTTTTACAAAATGACAATGGCATCGTAAAGAACTACTCTTTACCTTCAAAATGCGATGCCTAACTTTTTGATAAGATTTTTCATAGCCGAGATATGGCGGATTAAATATGAAAAATTTCACCCCCAAGCCCGGTAACTTTCGAGCCCATAACCTGAGACTCCCATAACCCGATTGCCTCTACCCCCAAACCCGGTTACGTGCGTATCATTGAGCTTAAACCCCTACAATCCAATTTCCTTAACCCCCGATCCTTGTTACCTACTCCGCCCTAACACT
>NC_046659.1:148570045-148583454 GCF_010883055.1 Belonocnema kinseyi | reverse complement strand
TTCAAGATGCTATGTAACCTCAAATATAGCAAAAAACGGTGTTTTTTGCACTTTTAGGTTACAATATCTCGAAAACTGAGGGTGATGGAATTTTTCTGAGGTGGGATTCGGATTCAGCGCAGCAAAAACCTTCGTGTATACTAGGTTTGGTCTCTGGTTCCGGACCTTTGTCAAATTTTGTCGGCCTGTGTAATTAAAAAGGCAAGCTTAAACATTTTTATTGACATGCCATCGGTTCCTATGGCATTTGATACAAAGAAAAGTTTTAGTCATTAAATTTTGAATTAGGAGTTGTAGTGGAAGTCGACTACAATAACTGTGAAACTGAGATTGTAAAAAAATCTTTATGAGGTCATCAGATGGAAAATCCGAGGTGAAATCACTAGCTCTAGGTTTGTGCTTATGCGGAATTAGGTTAAACCTCTGAAGACGATGGAATAGGTAATAAATTACACAAAAAAGCGTATAAACTAAAAATATAAACTGATCGGGGCCGCTGCAGCTTTTATCAATTGTCGCAGATTTTAAAACCATGCACAAAAGTATACATTACTATTTTGGTGTAAAGACTATCCACTCAGATTTAAAGCAGAAAATAAAAGATCTAGAAAAAACTTTTCTTTTCTACAAATGTATCAGAGACTTTCAAATTACACATAACATCTAGCAATATTGAAGAGTTGCTTGAATTTTTGCACGAAGAGGAAGATTTTAGTTTGCTGTGTGCTCAGTCTGGTGATGCTATTCATCACAAGTTCATAAAGTTTCGGTATTGACAAAAAATTGACAGTATGCACACAGAATTTTTAAATCTTAAAAAAAGTTCTAAAAAATCTTTAAAGTGCTCTAACTTCTTAAATTTTTTATCCACAATTGCTTGTTAATGAACTTGACCTTCAGTTTAGGATACTTGGATTGACCATTGGTCAATCTAATCTGTCAATTCTTTCGAAAGATACCAAGTAGACTGACTAAAAAAATTCAAATACATAGACACACCTACAGACATATTTGCAAAAACCTGTTTTTCGGGTTCAGAAAGTATCAAAATGTTGACAATTGACAAAAACATTCGGAGTAAAATTCTACACAAACCAAATACCTTCACTGATGAAAATTTAAAAAAGGAAACGCATACCAATACACATAAAATGTTTCTAGATAGTTCTAGTTTTGACATTATGATTTAATTAGTTATGAGTACTGTATGTTGTTTGACGTGAAATTACTTTGTCTATTTACAATTTTCACACTATTGTTTTATTCTTTTAATAATGAGCAAAATGTTTCGCAATCGCGTTTTCGTATTAAATCAGCTTCTAAATGCCGTATCGACGTAATCAATAATAGGTGTTCTCGAGTCGATCCAACGGAGCACTTTGTAACCAAAAAAAATGTTTTGTTTGTTTTGTGAAATTGGTAAAGATGGATCCTTCAAAAGCCACGACCACGGTCGTTCACCAACGATAGATGCACATGGAGACAGAAAAGAGGATATTTGGCATCTCCTTGGACGTTTGCACCTAATCCCGACCAAGCACAAATGATTAGATCATAATTTTTTGCCCAATCACCTCAAAAATGTTGTTTTACCTTCCCAGTCCCAGGCTTGTCGTCATTAACTTTCAATTCCTCTTTTAATTTTATCTTCTAGTTGGTCGATATTTTTCCAGATATCTGGAAAAAGGCTGTTGTTTGCCCAGTTCCAAAAATGTCTAAGCCTACTCACCCGAAAGACTTCCGGCCAATTTCTATTTTATGTGCGCTGTCTGCATCACTTCAAAAAATTGCTCTCCGTTAACTTCAAAAACTTTTAGAAACATCTGAGGCTCTGGACCCAATGCAGTCAAGTTTTCTAGCTAACTTAATACTCCCACTGGTTCCCTTAAAGTAACAAAGTCTATGAAATTAGCAATGGCTAATAGGGAGATAACGATTGCTGTTCTGTTTGACTTTTCGAAAGCTTTTGCTTTTTAAAATCTGTTTACAAATGTATGTCGCGCAGCGCGAGTCTTATGATGAGAATGTGTACCTTCAAGCCTACAGAGCGTTTAGAAACTTAATCTTTAACCATTAGTTACTTCTGCGAATGTCGAAATCTTTCAATCTCTCCAACTCTGCCATCAAAATGGTTTAGGTACAACTTTGATAATCGGTTATACTGAATTATTAATACTAGTGGTGGGGTTTCTGAAAGGTGGGGCGTAAAGTTACGGGTTCCTCAGACCTCCATTCTGACACCAATCCTCTTGAATTTCTTCAACTTTGACCTAGAAAATGAATTCCAACACTGCAGCTACCACAAATATGATGACGATTTTGAAATGTACTAATCGGGACCAATTTTTTCTGTAAGTAGATTTATTGTTCTATTTCAGGGGGATAACGATCGCTTAATCCTCAAAAATTTTTAACGACCACAAGGAAATACCTGGAAGAAGAAGTGTATCGAAAAAATATCTTAGCTTTGAAGTATTACTTCTATCCTAAATATCTTCGTTTTGAGCAAGTTAAATTCTATAAAGTCAAATCAACTATACAAGAGCTAATTCTATATCTGAAAACTTTTTTTACTACAATTGATGTGTTTCTATCTTGAAATTATAATAATGGTTGAGGTTCTATGGCCAGTAAATTTAACAAATATGAATATTCTGACGTACATATAAGATTAAAAGTCTTTTTCCTTCCACTATATTCATTTAAGCGAACAAACAATGAGCTCTTATCGGGTAAAAGTTATAAAAGTTAGTACACACACTAGACGTTTATCGTGGTAGTTCATAACACGTACTTGAAACATAACGAGTTTGGTTCTCAATCATTTTGTTTTCTAAAAAAATGAAGGTTTATACCAAAGTTCTATTTCTTGCATTAGTTGGTTTCCTGAATTTTGAATGTAAGTTTAACTTAATAATGTAATTATTGTATATGATCACTACGACACGCATGTTCTCAAACTTGTCTACTGAAGAGCTTTCTATTAGAATTTTTATTTTCTAAAGTTTCCTGCTTTGAAAATAAAGATTTTTTTTTTATTTAACTTCATACTTTAGGACGCTTCAATTTATTTTTAAATACAAGAATATGGAATTCTCCATGAGACTATCGCATTTTTCGTGTGAATTACGAAATATTCTATATAATTGCTTCTTGCGGTTATTTTGATGAAATATTCTTTAAGACAATACAGTGCCTAATAAACTAATAAATCAGAAACGTGCTTGCATTTTTCAATTTAGAATTAAAACCGCAGAAATTAAACGACTTCAAAATGAATGTGCGTTAATTCTAAAATAGTATATGGACTGCTTTCCCCCGTTTTTCTCATAAACTCATACTTTTAATAGAAATAGGTAACGTACACTAAGCAAAGATTGGATGAAAATTTTTTCACGTATCAGAAAATCTTAACTGTTTCGATAAATTCTTGCAGCTTTTTATTTTCAAATACTTAGGAGATGACGTATTTAGTCTTATAGGCGCGTTTTTTAAAGAACGGTTATAAATTAAAGTGAAGATTTATTTGCCATAGATAACGTTTATAGATATGGTCTTTATGTGTATAAGAATTATTGCTGTATACAAAACAGTCACAGCTTATAATAATAAAAATTATCATGATATAAATTCTAACAGTTGTAATTTACACATATTCATTTACTTATATACAATTGGCTTTCGGCAGGAAAATCATATTTACTGAATCTCACCATTCGCGTTCGATTATTTATTTGTTGCATTTGAAATGCTTGAATAAAACCTTATCACAAAGATATCTTTTTGATCGCAATGTTTATTTGTCTCTTCATATCTCGAATTCTATACTTAATTAAGTATAGCTAAAGTTGAAGTTTCTCAAAGCCTTGTAGCCTGCAAAGTACACATTCTCACATACACACGTTCAATTTTTTACGTATCTCATGTCTTTCGGCGCCATATTAAAATTTTCGATATATTTTCTCGTTGAGACTTTTTTCGTATTTTGGGTCATTTTCTTCAGAATTTAAATGTTTTAATGTCAAATTTCGGAAAATTCTGATACTTTCTCAATCATATATGATGAGAATGTAATAAATGATCGAAAATTAGTGTCTATTTCTTGGGAGAATAACTTTTTTCTCTCAATTTGTTTTCGTACCTTTTGTCGTTTTTACAGAAATTGTTTATTTTTTAATGCTCAATGTTATTTTTCAACAATGAAACAAAAACAAAGCTTTCTATGAAGAAGTGCTTTAAACAAATTTTTAGATCTGTTTTAAGATCACAATTTTCGTTTATTTATTTTTCTTCATATCTGGCATAGTTTGTTTACCAAATGGAATTTTTGATTTTTCATTATTTTTGGTACAATAAAAATTTGAATTTTCGATTTTTCAAGAAAATTTGAAATATTGTGATGATCAATCTTGTAGGGCTTTTAGAAAACAATGTTTTTCTTATCCGAACTTTTTTCATATCGTATGTTGTTTGGCTTAAAATTTTGATTTGCTATTAATTTTTTAGATCTTGTGTATACTATAACTCGGATAATTTTCTTTTTATCAAAGAAAGTCATAATCTCTCTAATTATGCGAAATAGCCACAGATACCATTTTTATATATAACAAAAATCTTCTGGAAATTTTGGAAAATGCTATAACTTTTAAATTTTTTATCCAAAATGGCCGTTCATTTTTTCAAAAGTTATTTTGTTTACTGATGGATGACCGGATGGAGAGACAGAAGGCTTTCAATTGGTCTAGTTCTCTTAAATTTGAATAACATTTTTGTCCTCCGTCCGGTAAACGCAACTTCCCGGCCGCTGCGCAAAACAAAGGTATCGCTTTCCGGTTCCGTCGAGCAAAAAAAAAATATACACACCTCGGACAGTAAAAAAGAAAGCCTCAGGTCACATGTATATCAACCTCGACTCTGTGAAATTCTAAATCCCTATCCAGATTGAATGGGGATGAGTGATAATCCTTGCTCCTTCTTGGAGAAGAAATTATAGTTTCGCGTTAGAAATCTCTCGCATTAACAAGCAAAAATCACAATTTTGCCCTAATATAGAAACTTCAGTAGACGTTTCATTACAGCAGCTCGAAACAGACGATGTAATATAATGATAAATTTACTTCAAAAAAATTTTTATTTTTAACAACTGCACTTACTTTATTTTTGAAATTATGCAATTGCAAGTGCGGTCCCTTACAAACGTAATTGAACGCTTAAACGCTATGAAAAATCGGACCCGTTGGGTATTCGAACCCTACCTAAATAACCTTAAACCTAATATACGTCGGACGCTCTAGCTAATTAAGCTAATTTATCCCTTGGATTCTGTTGACAAAATCTCAGTAAAAATTTTACCCTGAGAGGTCAGGGTTAATTTTTGAGCTTAAAAGAAGAATGAAATGATTATAGTGCTACTAATGCAATATCAAATAAAAAAATCAATTTTCAACCAATAGTTGAATGGTTACTTTTTCAGTTAAAAATAATAATAATAATAATAATAATTATTATTATTATCATTATAATTATATGAGCCTCGGTGGCTCAGTTGGTTAGACACTCGGACTTCACCTAAGAGGTCCGGGGGTTCGATCCCTGAGCCGGTACCTCTAGAAATTTTTAATGTACCTTTACCGGGGTTCTGGTGGTTCGGAACCCACCTTAAGCTGTAGGTCCCCCCATCGTGTATTTGATTGCAGCACAGTCCGTCAATGGTCGGGTAAAAACCAGGCTTTGTCCAATATGTCTGGGCAGAGTGCTCTCATCAGATCACTTGATTGCATTATAAAAATGCGTCCGTAACTGATGATATGTACCGGGACAGCCCCGTGCAAAAACGATCAAATAAATATCCAACTCTAACCAAAAATTCCTTCGACATGTTGGGCAGTATAAGCCTGTGACAACATTTCAACACTGAAATGTTTTTAATAATTATAATAATTATAATCATTATAATAATTATAAAATAATTATAATCAAAATAGTTTACTTTTCCACAAAATAGATGAATTTTTAACACAAAAAATTAAGCAACATTAGGAAAAAAATTTTTTTTTTAATGTGGATCATCTTTCAGGCAAAAATAGGGAAATAATTGGAGCATAAATTATTTTTAATGACATCATTGCATAAATAATATTGAGTACAATATGAAACGAATTTTTAACTAAAATTATAAATGTTCATGAAAAAATAAATGTTTAATCACGTGGTTCAACTTTCTACAAGGTAAACTCAATTTTTTAATCAAAAAGATGAATTTTCAACAAAACAGATCAATTATCAACTAAAGAGATCTACTTTTAACCAAAAGTTGATTGGTGTAGTTTTCAGTTAAAAAAATTCATTACAAAAAATAATAATATCAAAATAGTTCACTTTTCCAAAAAATAGATGAATTTTCAATCAAAAAAATGAAGCAACGTTTTAGGAAAATGAATTTTTAATAAAGTTGATCAACTTTAAGCCAAGAAATAGGTTGACAATTAAGTTATAAAATATTTTCAATGAAATTATTGCAACAAAACATGTGAATTAAAAAAATTGAATAGTCAAATTACACAGCCACACAAAAAAAAAGTTTGCGGATCTGGTAAAAAGACACACGTATTCCTATGGATTTTGGGGCGCTAAATTTAAATTCGGTATCAAAAATCACCCATTACGTCATGGTTGAGCCATAACCTCAAAAAATGAAGAAAAATCATGCACTGAGGCGAATAAATTTCAAAATAATGCCAGTGATGCAAATTTTCACTTCAAAAACATGTCGACAAATACGAAGTATCAACCCTTGCCTGATATCAAATTTTTAAACATAAATTTACCCAACAGAACCTGACCTCACCTAACCTGAATTAACAGAAATTAATTGAACTACACGTAACGTTATGGAAGCATATTTTTCCAGTAGCAAATGTGTGCTACATCCAATGGGTCAACTCGAGCCTAACCTAGAAATAAATCTAACATAGCCTAACCTAACCTAACCTAACCTTATGAAACACAATTAAACTGATTGTGTCGTCCCGTTGAGTTTGCGGTACCGTTTCATTCAGCTTCGGTTTAACCTGCATAGAAGTTTAACCTATCATAACGTAACAAAACCAGACCTAACCTAACCGATTACGATGGCAAACCTGTTCTTGCGTACTTTCATATTTTGACATTAATAGCAGTAAATGTCTAGAGTTTCGTAACTGTTTGTTGCTAGCATTATTCGCCTGCGTATGTAACCAAGGCACCTCTACGTTGTGACGGTGGGCAACGAATCCACATTGGCTGAGTCCCTGGGTAAAGGGCGTTCATGCCGTATTGGCAGACACAGGTAAAAAGTGTATTACGGTGCAGGGAAAAACCCCAGTATCGACGTCTGGTCAGGGTGGAAAAGCGGGGGGCTCTCCAACGTCGTCATCATGCAACCGTAGCTCTTCATCAATGGATCACTTGGTTGGTGTAGAATATCATGCTACAAGGAAAAAAACAGCGAGCATTTCTCAATCGCATACCTGCAAGAATAGCTCAGATTCATTCTGTTACATTCTCAGTAAATATGAAGTGAGCGGTTTGCGAAAATCAATCGACGAGGAAGTGAAAAGTCTTTACAAAAAGTGTTTTGACCGTAAATTGTTGCACCAAGAAATAAAATGGGTTCCTCACGTCATTTGCAATTCCTGCAGACTTATGTTGTGTCCTCTAAAAAATTCAAACAACGAAAAGTACCGTGAGTACTCTACACCAACCATATGGAAAAAAACCCGTTATTGCGAAGGACTGCTACTTTTGCATGAATTCCGTCAAAGGGTTCAACGCCAAAAATGAAAATAACATTTCATACATTAATGTGTGCACAGTCAAAAGAGCAATTGAAATCAATAAAAATGCACGCCAGACTGATTTCAGCACTTTAGAAAATGATAGAATGGAAGTTGAAAGTCAACGTCATGGAGACGGTAGTGAAACCACTGATCGAACAGCAAATAGTTCTGATGATTCCGATGAAAATGACGAATAAGCTGACGAATATGGCATGCATAAAATGAAATTGAAGGTTCCAATATTAGTGTCGCAACTAGAACTGAATGATTTTATTAGAGATCTTGGATTACCGAAAGACGGCGCTGAATTTGCTGCTTCATGTCTAAAAAGAAGAAATCTTCTAGATCTTTGGTGTACTGCACTGACGTTAACGGACTAATGAACCACTTGAAGAAAAATGTGTACAGAGACGAAGAATGGCGACTTTTCATTGATTCGTGAAAACGCAGCATTAAGGCTGTTTTACTGCATAACACGAATACTTACGCTCCTATCCCTATAGCTCACTCAACGGTCATCACAGAAGAATATAACAATATTAAAATGCTTCTTAAAAAAGTTAATTACACGAATCACAAATGGCAAATATGTGGTGATCTCAAAATCATAACAACGATATTAGGCCAACAATCGGGTTTCACGAGAGAGCCATGCTTTATATGCCTGTGGAATTGCAGAGATCGAGCCAATCATTACAGCAAAAAACATTGGCCTTTATGAGATTCATTAAAACCTGGTTCTCATAATATCATCAACCAAAGCCTCGTTGATCCAGAAAAAATTTTACTACCACCCCTCCACATAAAGCTTGGGTTCATTAAGCAATTTATCAAGGCGTTAGACAAAGATGAACAATGCTATAAGTATATATCCCTTAAATTCCCTAATGTTTTAGACGCTAAATTAAAAGAAGGAGTCTTTGATGGACCACAGATTCGAATTTTGACAAGAGATACTAATTTTGTGAGCCACATGACGAAAATTGAAATGGACGCTTGGGAAAGTTTTAAAGCAGTAAACGCAAATTTCCTCGGTAACGAGAAATGTCCAGACATTGAGAATATTGTTGCGAAAATGATGAGAAACTACAAAAAGTTAGACTGCTTGATGAATTTAAAACTTCACTTTCTAGATTCCCATCTGGATAAGTTTCCAAAAAATGTTGGTGATTTCAGCGAAAAACAAGGGGAACGTTTTCATCAAGACATAAAAGTGATGGAACAACGATATCAGACAGAAAATAGACTGAAGTCGGTCTATAAATAAATTTAATTACGATAAAAAGCAAGATAAAATGTAAACAAGAAAGATAGTATAAATATATCCGTTAAATTTAAGAACAGCAAACAGAAAATTTTTTTGATAACACTCTTATTCATTTGCATATTTAAGTTACAGTTCTACATTTTAATTGATACAAACATTGTCAGGTTAATTGAAATGGGGTCAATTCTACTTGTAGCTCTAAGTTTCTTCAAATCAGTAATGTGCGTCTAAATTTTTAAGCACCTATAGTACAATGAAATTAATTTTATTGTGTTACAACGGGAACACTTAAGTTGAGTTGTGTTGCGTTAAGCAAAATTTATTTAGGTTCAGTTAAGCTAGATGCATTTGTAGGTTAAGATCGAGTTAACCTATTAAATATAGCGCACATTTAAGACTGAGAATCGTATGCTGACATAGCTACACGTATGGTTGAATTTCATTCGGCTAGGTTAGGTTAGGTCAGGTTTTGTTAGGTTAGGCTAGGTTAAACCTCTATGTAGTTTAGGCCGAAACTGAATGAAACGGTACCGCAAACACAACGGGACAACACAACGAGTTTAATTGTGTTACGCGAAGTTAAGTTATGTTAGGTTAGGTAAGGTCAGGTTTTTTAGGTTAGGATAGGATTGACCTCTTTGCAGGTTAAGCCCAAGCTAATTCAAACGGTACCGCAAACACAACGGGACAACAAAATCAGTTTAATTGTTTTCCGTGAAGTTAGGTTAGGCTAGGTTAGATTTATTTCTAGGTTAGGCTCGAGTTGATCCATTCGATGTAGCACACATTTTCTACTGGAAAAATATGCTTCCAGAGCTTTACGTGTAGTTCAATAAATTTCTGTTAATTCAGGTTAGGTGAGGTGAGGTTCTGTTGGGTAAAGTTATGTTAAATAAGTTGATATCAGGCAAGGGTTGATCCTTTACAGTTGTCGACATGTTTTTGAAGTGAAAATTTGCATCACTGGCATTGTTTGGAAATTTATTTACCTCAGTGCATGATTTTTTGTCATTTTTTGAGGTTATGGCTCAACTATGACGTGATAGGTGTTTTTCGATACCGACTTTAAATTCAGCGCCCCAAAGTCCATAGGAATATGTGTGTCTTGTTACCAGAACCGCACACTTTTTTTTGTGTGGCTGTGTTATCATTAAAATGATTAGTTTATAATAAAAATTTTACTTTCAATCAAAAAATTTACTTTTTCAACAAATATATAGATTTTTAACAGAACTAATTAAGCTTCAACACAAAAAATAAATTTTTAATAACATAGGTTAATCTTCATAAAAGTATAGTGAAATTTTCAACCAAGAAGATTAATTTCCTACCAAAAAGTATATTTTTTTACAAGTCGGTTCAAATATGCAACCTGTAGTTGAATTTTAAACCAAAAAAGATGAGTTTTTAATTAAGAAATTTAATAGTCGCTACTTAAAATAATAAATATTTTTAATTTAAATACCAACTACCAATTTTTATTTGTTGAAAATTCAACTTTTTTCTTTACAATTGAACTTCTAAGTTTGAATATTTGAACCGATTTATTAAAAAAATTTTTTTCGTAGAAAATTATTTTTCTTGTTTAAAAATTTCACTATACTCGATTGAAGATTAAACTATCGCGTCCGAATTTTTTAGAATCTATTGGGACGCAGAAGAATTCTTTCACAGGCGGAGAAGTTTAATTGATTTTCAATTGTTAAAAGCAAATGATTATTTAAACAATAAAAAATGTGTCTTACTACCGAACAATTTTGTAGCATAAATTATACTTCACAAGAACAATTTTTACAACTCAATTATTCAATTTCGATGAACCGTTTGCCAGTAATTCATATTTGAAAACAACAATAAAAAAATTTGAAAATATAACTATTGTTCCGAATAGAATCAAGTGATTTAATGCGTATTATTAAGATTATATTTAGTTCCTCCAATTATTAATTTATCATTTTCAAACAATTCTTACTTTAAGTGAAATGAATAGTCACAAACGTACTATTGTCAAAATTCAAAAAGAATATCTAGTATAGATGTATTAAAATCATCGTGATTTATAATCTAGTTCAGTGATAAATTCTTAAATTTAAAATAAACTTTATAATTATATTATTCTAAGAAGCAACACTGGTGGTCGATCGCAGTTCTAATCTAATCATTGTTCTGATAAATTTGATTCGTTATTTTTTACACTGGATGTCGTAGAGTGACATTTGAGTGATTTGTTTAGAATCAAATTAGGATCGGCGTTTCGCACAAAGTTAGTTTATAATTCTTTCTTAGCAAACTAATCTACACATCTTGGTATTGGAACATGTATCTCTTAATACACAAATGTATCAACTATCTCGTCAAATGAGAAACTATAAACACAACGAGTTTGTTCTTTCAGACTGAGACTATTTTGCGCACATTATTCTTTTTCAAAAAGTACATTTGTAAATAAATGTATCCGTCGACGCTTATTTTATAATATTTTTGTGAAAGATGCTTGAAAATGAGTCACCGAGGATTAAATTGAGGATGCTAAATTAAAAAATCTGTAATTTTATTTTCATTATTTTGCATTTTAATTAATGAATTAAAACGAACAATTCTATCTTAAATTCTTCCGTTTGTTTATTTATGTGTAACCATTATTATCCCAGTTCCTGTAAAATATATCTATCGATTTAAAAGTGGAATACTTGAGATATTTTGACCCACAAATTATTTTTCGATTTTTCTCCGCTCATAATAATGAAAAGCTCTCGTTACTAAGTTCGCGATTAACGTCTATTTTCTCTTAACTGAAAATTTTAAATTCGCCCCAAACGACAATGCCACTTACGTAAGATTTTCTTTGATACGGCAGATATGAAGTTTATTATAATGTCAATTTTTCTTACAAAATCAGTTGTAGGTGGAATAACAGGACTTCCCCCATTGCAACGGAACACTATATTCGTAAGAATGTGGGATGGCACTATTTATCATGGTTGGATCCACCTCAGGGGCGATACACATGTACCCTCGTTCCTGAGCCCAAATATAGAGCCGCTCTATACTGATCTTTATTATATACGGACGGAACAGTTTCGTAATTATGCTTTCGTGCTTGTTCCTCATGGTCCAGTTTTCCCTTATGTTGATCATCTTCATATTCCGCAGCAGGCTTTTATAAATATAGGCAATAACCGAGTTTATTCAGCGATGGATTTCGAACGGTACGATACAGATCAACATAACCATACAAGTGCAAGCGACGGTGTAGAACCTAATTTCCCAGAAGCCAACCATGTCTACGTAGCATTTGTACACAAAGGAGTATATAGATCAGTTTTACAGTGATTATAATCTTGACCAAAGTAATGAGATCAATTAGCCTTGTAATTTTCAAGACGAAAGTAAAGATTTTTAAAACCTGGCAATTTTATTTTATAAATTTATCATAATTACCTGACACAATATTTTCAACTAGTTTCTTCTATTTTGTTGTTTTGTAATTATATACATAAATTGTATAAATGAGATTTTCGTAGACGTGCCAATACAAACAAGTCGTGTTTGAAGCGTATCAAACAGTGAAAAACTATTTCTTGTGTTCCTGAAAACTAGCAGTGTCAAAATATTTCAGAGGGTTTTACAGTATTTATTCTAATACTGAAACGGAAGAACATGTTTCCCATCATTTCAAAATGCAGTATACTTTTACGAATTCAGCAAAGAATAGAAGGCAATCAATATTTTTGTGGGCGAAGGAGATTGTAAGAGTCCATGCAAGAAAATGTCGAATTTTACCTATTATTTTCGTTTAAGAAAGCTTTTTAGAAGCATACTAAAATCGTTGTTCGCTAACCAAGGATTACTCACTAAGTCATTTGATAATATAGTTATAATTGTTTAATCAGTTTTTATTTAACTTTTTTTGTGAGCGTCCTTAGCAGTAACGTGAAAACGGCAAAGTATGCGCGAATTCATGCTATGAATCAGGTCACCAAATTTAAAATAATATAGGAAAAACAAAAGTTGACATTTGTTGCAGATAGGACTTGAAACGATTTAAAATTAAACATATTTCGGTGAAAGTTTTATTGAGGTTAGGAGAATAATTCTGATCTCGTCTACTGCGTCACGCTGAAGTGAGCAAATTTTGGTAAAACATGTAGAATCAACAACAGAAAACAGAACAAAAATCGTCCTTACTGATAAATCTCCTCCGAAATGAATTACGTGGGGTAGATTGATAAGTTTCCGGCCTGACCAAGAGATGGCGCCACTAGGCCTACCTTGAGGTGGCGTTCTATAGGACCATCCTTAGATAGCTTGTAGCTATAGTTTCA
>NC_046659.1:148566450-148569945 GCF_010883055.1 Belonocnema kinseyi | reverse complement strand
AGCTTGACGAATCATTCTATAGAGATGGCATTACTAGACTAGAACACCGCTATGAGAAATGTATCAGCCTTGGAGGAGATTATTTTGAGAAATAAAAAAAAATTCTTAAAAACGTTGTTTTTCTTGGTCAGGCCGGAAACTTATCAATCCACCCTCGTAATTGTATAATTATGATAATTGTTCGTTCGATGGTTTCCAGGTTCAACAATGGATTTTTTTATTTCACGCTACATTCTACTGGAATATTCCTTAATACAGAACCAAACAATTTCCAAATAAATATACATACTTTACTACTGAAATAGAATATGAACTGTTGTCCCCCATTTTTCAAATTTTGTCACTTTGAAGAACTCGCGAGTACAAAAAAAAAACAATGAAAATGGAGAAGAGATATATCTAAAAATGTAATTTATAAGGGTCCTGAAAAGTTTAAATAATTTGGAATCGATTAATGACCGCCTCTAGTTTTCACGTCAGAAAAATGCTAACAAAGGAATTTATATTTTTGTAATTTCAAAATTCGTGTAGATAATAAGTATTCTTCACGTGTCAGAAAATCATAACTGTATCGATACATTCTAACAGCTTTTTATTTGCCAATGCTTAGGACATGACGCAAGTAGTCTACTAGAACCCTATTTTCAAGAATGATTACAAATTCAAGTAAAGATTAAATTTTGGCCGCGACAGGTAAACGGGCGTTTACTTGTCGCAAGTCAAGCATTGTCTTGGCTGAGATGGTCGAACCCTTTTCGGCTCACCAATGAGATTAAAATTGATGAATGAAAAATTTATAATTACTATATTAGTTATCTTTATTTAAAAAATACAGAATCTGTGCGTCTAAACGAGTATAATCCTTAAAAATTAAAAAAAAAGACTAATAATTGTAACTTTCTAGAAGGATCTCCTAAGCCATTAGAAATACGTAAAAACACACAGTTTCGAGCAAAAAAACGCGAATAAAAATTTAGAACCTATAGAAACCAGATGTACGAATATATTTTCAAAATAAGATAATCGAAAGCATAGATAGGGCAACATGGGAGGACCGTATAAAAAACAAAGATATAGAGGGATCTTGGACAATGTTATGAAACATCCTTGTTAGATGTACGATCGAAGTGTGTGGTACCGCAGTTGTAGGAAGAATTTCTGGTGATGCGTGGTGGAATGATGAAATTCAGGTTGCCCAAAAAGCAAAGAAAGAAGCGTACAAGAGAACTTGGAACATCGCAGGTCTTATCAATGAGGAAAGAATTAAACGTAGAAATGATTATAGACGCGAAAAAAAGATACTCAAACGATTAGTTAAGGAACGTAAAGATACAATTAGAGCAGAAGAAGAGATGAAAATACAAAACGACTTTAAAGGAAGCAGAAAACTACTTTACAAAAGAATTAAAGGAAACAAAAGTACAGAATTTGTCAACATGAGAAATAGTAGGGGAGAAATGGTATATGATGCAGACGGAATACTAGAGGCTTTCAGAGACTATTTTAGGAGAAAATTCGGAGATGAAGATATAGGACACCACAACTGCGATGTTGAACACAATGCGATGGAAAACTCAATTGAGAAAGTCTGTGTCACTGAGGTTAGGGATATAATTAAGAACTTGAAAAACGGTAAGGCTGCCGGGGTAGACGGTATTAACTTTGAAATGCTTAAACACGGTGGCGTCGGCATACCACATACACTGTGCGAATTGATAAATTTATGTTTCGAGATGGGAGACGTCCCAGACGATTGGAAAAAATCGATTATCGTACCAATACACAAGAGAAAGGGAGATAAAAGCGACTGCAATAATTACAGATGGATTAGCTTTTTAAGCACCGTAAGTAAAATATATTCAAAAATACTTATTCCCAGGGTAATGAAAATAACAAAAGCAAAGATTTAGGAAGTTCAAAGAGGGTTTATGCCTGGAAGTTCATTTACGGATTAAATATTTAGCTTAAGGCAAATAACAGAAAAAAGTTTGAGAGTAGGAAAAAAAGTTTCTGTGCATTTCTTGACATAGAACAAGCTTTTGACAAGGTAGATAGAAGTAAACTTTGGGAAGTCTTGAAAGAGTATGGAGTCAATGGTAGGCTCCTATAAGCTATAAAAACAATATATACAGGTAGCAAAGCATGTGTGAGAGTGAATGGGAAACTCAGTGACTGTTTCGATATTATTCACGGAGTAAGACAAGGATGCGTTATGTCTTCATGGTTATTTATATTATTTATTGACAAGTGTTTAAGAATGGCTCGCGTCGACGAAGAGGGTGTAGATCTCGAAACAGTAAGGGTACGTGGGTTAGCGTTCGCTGATGTTAAGGTTATTATGACAGAGTCAATCGAAGACTTACAAAGAATGTTGAGTAAACTAGATGCAAGCATGAAGAGCACGGGCCTCAAAATTAACGCAAATAAAACAAAAACTATGGTGTTCGAAGGAAAGAGTGAAAAAACAATATGCAATATTTTATTAAATGATGAGGAAACTGAATAAGTTGATAAGTTGGTATATCTTGTTAGCTTATATTACTAAGAACGGGAAGATATATGAGGAATTAGATAGACGCATAAACGAAGGTAAGAAGGTTATTGGTAGAGCGAGTCCCCTTATTAGGAGTAAGAATATATCAAATAAAGCTAAAATGGCCATACATGATTCTATATTTGTACCGACTGTACTATACGGTAGCGAGACATGGACTTATCAAGAAAAAGATAAGAGTAAAATTAACGCAATTGACATGAAATCCATGGACATAATATTCGGGAAGACCCTGGTGGACAAAGTAGGTAACGAGATAATTCTAAAAGAATGTGGTGCAGAAGAGACGCTAGTAGACACATGGGGAAGAAATCGGTTAAGATGGTTCGGACATGTTGAGAGAATACCAAATGAACGACTAGCGAAACAAGTGTATCAAGGTAAAGTAAATGGCAGCGTGCCCAGAGGTAGACCGCGGAAAGAATGGTTAGAATGTGTAAATGAGGCCCTACTTAGAAGAGACATAAGAAGTCACAGAAACACGAAAGCCTGCATCAAAAAATGCATGAACATAAAAGAAGCTAAGGAAGTGTGCCAGGACAGCCTAAGGACAGCCTAAGGAAATGGCCTAATGGTGAAATAAGATATAAAAATAAACAAGGCTGCTTAATCATTAACAAAGATTAGCTTTCTTGACAGTCGGAATGACCTTTTTTGTTTGAATAGGTATACACTCGATAGCTATAAGTAAATCCTCTTTTGGACCTACTTGGCCTCCGTCATACTCTTTTGATTCCCACAGAACCTAGTTGGATCTCTTTTCAACCTCTTTAGCCCTCTTCATGATTTTCAAAGTATTTTGGAAGCCCTCGAGATAAAAAATGAATTGGACTCAGTTTATGGCACATCTGCCCCTGCCTTAGTAACGGTTTATAACTGGGTAAATGAATTTAAGCGTGGTCGTACATCAATAAGTGACGAACCACGTTCAGGAAGGCCCG
>NC_046659.1:148518345-148566350 GCF_010883055.1 Belonocnema kinseyi | reverse complement strand
GTATAGAGCTCCAAGGAGATTATGTTGAAAAATAAAAAAAAATTTACCTAAAAAAAATTGTTTTTATACTTCATTCTAAGGACTTATTGAACTACCCTCGTAATACAGTCACACTTGTACAATTTCAAGATTTTTATTTAAGCTCTTTGAAACTAGGGACAAGCCTTAAAATTAAATTCCCTTATTTCACTCCATTAACACTACGATATTTTTGTTAAGCGAGTTGCTTTTTTAAATTCGCGTTATCTATTTAGCTAGAAAAATGTTCGTGAATTTGTTGAAACTGCGAAAACTGGAAAGAGATATAATTTGAAATTGAAAAATAATTTTTAATTTTCCAGAATGATTCGAATCTGTTCAAAATTAGACAATTTACAGATTTTAGCGTTGAGAATGTAGCTGCTTTAAGGCGAAAGCCTTAACTAATTAACAAAATTTAAATATACGATTGGAACATTGTATAAACTAGGTTCAATTTTGATACAATTTATAATCAAAACATTCAGAATTGAACGCTTTTATTACAATTTCAAAATTTATACAAATGTTGACTCGGTCAGAAATATTTAATTTTTAACCCCTTTAATTTATGAATGTATACTTTAGAAAAGGCGCAATTTCTTGATAGTTCTCTCAATATTATTGTTTAATTTCGATGTATATAATAATTTAACAATTATTGATTTAGAGAAAATTCGAGTAAGTTAAGGTAAGATTTTCCAATTTTAAAAAGACACAAACTTACTTTAACACTGATGATGATCGCAGAAGAATATATATTAAGATTACTGTAAAATTTTTATTAACTTCTATTTTGTCAAATTGATTTTTACTGATTTTCCTGGGAAAATTTAATGGGACTTTTTATTTCTTTAGAGGTTTTAAGAAAGTATTTAAAAATATTCTAGTTTAAAATTGATCAATTAATGATTGACATTCATTTGTGGAAATTATTAAGCTTTTAGATTAACAAATTTTTAAGTTTTGATTTTCAGTGTTTAACATTCAAGAGTTGAACCTTAAAAGTTTTAATCTGAAGTTCACTTTTGAATGTATAAATTTCAATGATTTTGAAAAATTGTTGTGACAATTGGAATGACCGGAAAATTTTTCCTCGATTGCAGCGGCCATTCTGTATCACGTAAGTCAAATAATAATCAAATAACATTAATATTTAAACAGGAAATTCTTGCAGATAACTCCCTATGAACAAGCTGCATGGGACACGAGCAACATGTTTTGATAAGAGTTACTATCTTATAATATAAAGATTTCTAAATTTTAATAAAGAGGTATTGAAAAAATCATGTTTGTTTTTTTCATGCTAAGATTTTTATCAGGCATTTTTATTTAAGACGTCAGCATTCATGATGTAGACAGTTCCCTTAATTGGGTACTAAAAAAAACTTATGTTTTTACTTTTTAAATCGGAATTAGTATAATTTCACTATCAGCTATTTATATTTCACAAGTTCAAATTTCCATTTCCAATAAGCCCGCACTCTAGGACGCATGCGGAACAGAATATAGGCATTAGGCATGAATGGAGAGTCTATGCGTCTCTGACGAGGTTCTCACTATACCCCTCCTTGAACCTCAAAGTGTGCAGAAATGGAAATATCTGCAGCTTTGGCCTAGAATTAGAATGAAATAAAAACTCTTTAAATCATCTGAAAGCCTCCATGATTGAGTATTTAGAGGTTGACAGGATTTTAATATATATTTTTATTAATTAAAGTATATTTTAAATTAGGGAGGCATAGAAACTTTTCTCAAAACATAAATTAAACAAAACATAAATTGAAGTCGAAGTATTTTTACTCGGTTATAGTTTGTATTTGTATATGAATCACTGATTCATACTTGAAAGATAAAGAAAATGTTAATGTTTCATATTATGTCCATATCCTCCTTCTCTGAAGATTAAAATTTTTGTTTTATCTGTATTGAAATCCAAGTCCTTTATCTCGCAATATTCACATAATCCTATAGAAATTTTCCTCATTACCACAATCAAGTCTATAAAACGGGCCAAGTCGTCTTTATAAGCGAGAAGCAAAAGTCTAAGCAAGTCTTCTAACGATACACTTCTGGTAAGTTTTTCAAGAAACAATTCCTCTTGATCAGCGTTTAACAAGGTAAAGATTGTGAGACTTGAATCTTCTCCCTGTATAAATCCCTTTGTAATGTCTCTTGCACGGGACACACTTTTATTCCCTTTAAAGCGCTTCCTCATGCTCTAAAATTAACCCATGTATTACTCGATCTAGCTTTTCTCCAACATTTTGGAATTGTATGATTTTATATATCAACCACAGAATATAAATCCTTAAATACAGGCGTCTACAAAGAGCTATTTCGAAAAATGACCTGGTTCTTGTTTTATTGCAATTAATTAAAAATGTAATGCATTTTGTGAGTCTGGGATGAAGCAAACGACCACCATGAGTGTACCCACGGTGAAAGAAATATAGGAGAGATCATTTCCGAATGAAACTAGAGTGTTATTTTTTCCATGATACGTAAAACGTCAACTTATCATTATGAGAGAGAAGAACCGGTTGAGACAAATCCAAAAATCATAAAAAAAATCAGGACTTTAATTTCAATATTCTGCATTAGAAGCATTAGATAACGACGACACGATTAAAAAAGAAAATCGGTTAATCCTTTCAATGTCTGTTGAGAATTTTCGTAACTTATCCTCTTTCCTCAGATTCTACTCTCTCCTTTCTTCTTAAATCTTTCTACTAAATTTAGCTACTTCCTTCACAATGGATGTGCTCTTGCTCAGGATTGATGCACTATTTTATGTGAAACAAGATGAAGCTCAAAACATGAATTTTCAACAAAACTGTCTGATATTCAATCAAATAGTTGAATATTCAACCAAAAAGATTCTACTCGTATTTTAACCAAGCCGGTTTGTTCATTACAAAAACACCAATTTTAAATCAACCAAATGCATGAGTTTTAATCAATAAAGTTTACTTGTTACCCAACATTTTTATTTCCGACCAATTTTATATATTTTCAAGCCCAAAAGACGAATCTCTAAAAAGCCGAATTTATTTTGAAAAGAGTTCAACATTCACCGTAAACATTGATTAGAGGCAATTGTCTAATATTAACAAATGAAAAACAGAAACGTTCGAAATTTAAAGTATGTGCTTTTAAATTGAAAATTTTGTATTTGAAAAATTTTTAAACAAGTTTAACCTTAAAAGCTCAATTACAAAAATTTATATGTCAAAATGAAATAATTTCTTCATTTTCTAATGGTTTCAATTTTAGAATTCTGAAGTTTTACGGTAAGCATTAAATTAGAAAATTCCCCTATTTATAAGTTTGAACTTTGCAATTAACATGGAAATTATGGAAGTTCTAACAGTCTAATTAACATTTTAAACATTGTTCATTTCTGAATTTTTTAAATTTAATACAACTTTACAATTCTACAATTTCTGAAGCTTTGCCTTTGAAATATTCAAATTAATTTTCAATTTCAAATGGTCAAATTTGAATCCTTTAGCATTTAAATTCATACATTTTTTTCAAATGTTACTTTTTAATAATTCTATTTTATTTGCAATTCTTTTAATTAAAAATAAAAAAATTTAGCCCGTCCAATTTTAAATCATCTATTTTTCAAAACACTTAGCGGACAATATTCCATTGTCAAGTATCATATTACATTATTTTCTTATTACTAGTTCAAGGCTCATTGCTCGCGAAATAATCAAAGACAACGTAGTAACCATATAATTTCTTTCAAAACAAATTAATTACAGGAATATAAAAAATATCACTGAAACATAGCAAAAGAAAAGAAGCTCGAATAACCTGATAAACATACTTTATTTTAAAAAGCTGTTTCACTCGCACTTTTTCCGTGCATGGTAATTAGTTATAAACTATTTAAAGAAATTAGCTATTGCCTTGACTTTATTTTTAGCGATTGTTTTTTATACAAGGAGAAGGCAACAGACGTCGATTGGTAAAAAGAAATGTATTTTTTACGTGAAAAAGATCCAGGGCTTCTATAAAACAAACTTTCAATAAAGTGAAATAAAGATTTCGTGATATATTTAGAATCTTGCGGCTGCTAAACAGACGTGCAAAGTAAAATTTTTAAACAAGGTCAAAGTACTTGGCAGAGAAGCCTACGAAGTGCAGCATAGATTGGAAGAAGACTCAGACAATATAAATAGCTGCAAGGAGCTGTGCGATGCCATCATAACACCTGATGAAGAATGCCCACCCATCGCTACCGAGTAAGTGAAAAAAGTATTAAGAAGGATATAGAACTATTCCACTCCGGGACCAGATTGTATGAAAACCTTCTCGTGGAAGAAGTTTCCCTTAACCCATCAGCATTTGGCCTGTATTTTCACCTCATATTTTAAGTCGGAAGAGACAATTCCGGAATGGTTCGTGGAAAGGTGCACAATTCTCCTGCCGGAAATAGGCAACTTAGTTGACCCGAAGAATTACAGGCCAATCACTTTTCTGAACACACTGTATAAGAAATTCACAGCTATCCTAAATGATAGGATTGTTCGGGCAATTGAACCTGTGTGGCAAGAAATTGTATGAACAACGAGACTCAAAGAAAGGCGTAGCAGGATGTCGGGAGATCCTGCTCATCGATAGATATGTCTGCAAATTTTCAGCATTTTACCAGCGTGCCCTATCGATGGCCTGGATTGATTATCGGGAAGCTTTCGATTTGACCTCACATAGACTCATCATCTGTCTTTTGGAAAGCTTAAAGGTTCACGCCCAAATCGTTATTTGCAAAGAAAGACTGATGCCGCTTTGGAAGACCAGATTTACTATCTCATCTGGAAAAAATCGTGTGAGAACTAAGAAGGTCACCTTTCAGAGAGGGTTCTGCGGCAAACGTGTAGATCAAAAGTACAAGGTCACTGATGTATTTTGCATGGACGATCTTAAGGTCTATGCTAAAAACAAAGAGCAAGTACATGTAGCTCTAGGGATTGCCGAACGATATAATAAGGAAATTACAATGGAATTTGGGTCAGACAAATGCGCCAAGATTTATTTGGAGCGAGGAAAACTTAATGGCATCCTTGAAGAGCCTGAGCTATTCGATAGAAGCGCTATGTGACACCTTTGCGTTGGAGAGACTTATGCAAACATGGGCGTGCCACAGAGCCGCATTTAAAATGTGACATCTACGAAGGATGCTCTACGAAGCAGATACAAACGTCTTTTCCGGCTGAAAATACATCTTAAGTCTTCTGTTTCGCGACTGCACGTCTCACGCCGTCAAGGTTGACGGGTAATATGAAATCTTGAATGTCTTCGCAACAAGATCATTCTGGGTACAGCACATAGAGTCGCCAGTGGAAGAGACCCTTTTCTTAAAATGGTCAGGAAGCAAGAAGAAGTGGGTAAATAAGCCTTTTTGGAGAAAGCAGTGGAGGAGGTTGCTGAAGCACTCGGACTTAACGTCAATATTAGGGGTGGGCAAAATGCATGAAATCTTATCTATCTCGTGTACTCACTCCTAAAAGCACGGATTAAGAAAGCACAAGAGAAACTTTCGTGAACAGCTCCTCGATGACAGGATGCACAGAATATTCCACAGAAATGTGGAGGATCAGTCAATGCCATGTGAGCTAACTTTTGTTTTCCTTGAATCACTCGGATTGAAGCCAAGAAATTCCCGATAATAGCTGCAGTGCGTGTCATGAACACCCCGAGCATTTGGTACACATACTATTTAATTGTTCAACTCATGCGGGAACAACCTACATCCAGAAGCACAATGCGGCACTAAGAGTGGTTTATTATGACAAACTTTTAAATATATATATATATTGAAATGAAGTTTTTGAGTTTAACTCAGAAAAGCGAGGAAAACTTCACGGGGTCTCGCCGAAGCAAGAACGAGGTATGGCAGAAGTCATGCGCGCGTATCAAACCTAATACTCTCAAGCCGATTCTAACTAATTTTATTATTATGATCAATATGATCAATTTATCATCAACTATGTTCTTTATGTAATCACGCCCGAAGATTGAGTTTTAGGAAGGTTAATCATTGTAAAAACAACGCGGGAATACCGAATACACCGAAACGAAAGTAAAACAGGGGACCCGGCAAAAATTTAAATAAAAATATAGAATAGTAGCAAACCTTTTGTATGAAGGATTGGGGTCGACAAGAGTAGCACCAGAAGAGGACATGGACGAAACTTCCACGGCGAAGACCAACCGAGATGCCGGAATCCTGACACCACACAGTCCAACTTAACCACGAAACGAAGGAACTGTCTGACAGTTGTAAACACGGAGCAGACAGCAGATTTTAAGTGCGGTTCCCGCCTTGACGCCGGTTCGCGGTTATCCGAAAATTTGTCGCGTGTCTTTAAAAGAATAGTGTGGAATCAGCGAAGACGCCCGCGTAACTTCAAATTTGGAGAGATATTCGGCTAAAAGGCCAACAGTGATAAGCTGGGTCGCTCTAATCTCCCAAGCGACCTGGCAAAGGGATTGCCTATAAAAGAGGAGGTCGGAGTATGGGACGCCGGTGTCTCGGGTGAGTCTTTTCACGCATAGCGCGGGTTTCCAAGATAGATTCTCTTCGCGTCTCAGTAGGTTCTCAGAAAGTTGTCAGACAAATAGAGAAAGTAAATGTAACTTGATTTTATCTTCATGTTGTTGATAAATAAATTAATTTTGATTTTAGGTAGGCCTGCACGTTTCGAAAGAATTTTTTCTCTTGCGCGCGAGAACTACCCCTGCCCCCACCCTTTTAGTGTCTTATGTTAAAGTAGAGTTAGCGTTCCTGCCAGGCGGCCCCTGGACATCGTGGTCGAGGTTCCGATAGGGAGGACCCTATCTGTCGCCACATAAAAATTAAAAGGAAACTGGAGGGTTGTTCGTGGGTCAGAAGTGTCTGACTCATGAAATCGGTCGATTCAGGTGTGATATACAGAAAAATGTTGGTATTAAATTTGATTCAGCTCAGATTTCATTGGTCTCCAAATGAGCATTTGAAAAAATTTCAGTCTCAAATTTATTACACTGAACGTAGTTGCACATATGGGCATCTAGGGAAGTGTATCATCTGGAGACTCAATTTTGGCTCATTTTGAGAGTTGTAAAAGTGCTAAATCGCGTTGTCAGCCACCTAAACACCTTTAAAGCAACTATTAACTTTGCAATATTATACTTAATAATCGTTAATATGAAAACTAATTGGAATAATATATATCTAATTTTCAACTTTCTTTTATTTAGCAGTTCGTACTAGTCACTTAGGATAAAATTATGAATTCCTAATGTTGGTTTTGACTAACCTAAAATTTGGATATTATTTCGCGCCACGTACAGTTTTTATTTCAAAATACTAATAGTCACTGGTAAATTCCAGGAAATTCAAAGTTAGGTAATTAATATTATAATACACATAGTTATGAAAATCTATTTCACCCAAATAACGCCTGACAAAAACATTTTTACATCCCGTTTTTTCTCCCGAGTACACATGGAAGATTTGGCTTGCATGCATGCATTGCTCCTCAAAATTGTATTTAAGATCCAATCTAAGTTGATTTTATTTTAATAAGAATTCTGATTCATTAATAAGATTTACTTTTCCTTGATTTGAAAAAAAATTATGAAAAGTTCGAGCCAATTATGCATAAAAAAGAATAAATATATTTTATAACGGATATAGGTTTCACAACATTAATTAAATATTTTTCAATTTCATGAAAGCTTCTAAAAATTCTAATTATATTTAAAACTGATTTGAATTTTTTCTAATATTCTGTAAAATCCCGTAAAATAAAAGAAAAATCTTCAACATTTTCTTTTTTAACATCGCTAAGAAAAAATTAAACTTTGATCCCTCTTGGACTTTTGTCGTCGTTTAGACCGTTTGCATTCCATATAATAATATTTACAATTGATAGTTCATATATTTTGTTAAAATTTCGTATTTTTTGTTTAGAAATGAACATATATTCAGATGACAGGACACTCTTTTTTATAAATTTCAATTTTTCGGGGCAAAATTATTCTACTTATTTGCAAATACCAATTCATGATTACATTTAATCAGAATTCATCACTTTGCCAAACAAAATTAAATGATTCTTCTGAAAAGTCATAATTGTCAGTTGACACTTACATTATTTCACTCGAAAACTATTATTTTTGGTAGAAAAAAATCTTAGTCTTTTAAAATTAATATTTTGTATTGCAAATTTCACTGTATTTTCAAAAGGTAATCTATTTTTTGAAAAAGTGCACGATTTTCTATTAAAGTGTTCTACAACTTTTTTTGCGACACTTTTTAAGGACACCTTTTGACGGAGGCCGGTTTTGAATTAATTGTGGAATTCATATTTTTCATAGGATTAATTTCTAGCAAATGTCATTGGTTGATAACCTAGATACGAACTAGATGTACCAAATTAATTTAAATATTAATTCAAAACAAGTCTCCGTGAAAAGGTACCCAAATTGTTTTCGGCTTTTCACAACATTTTTTATTCTCTCCAAAATTATCCCTGTACAAGTTACGCCTTTTCGTCGTCTGTTACTAATTTGGGCGTCTTACTTTACTGCGCTTGCACTATTGTCGCGGAGTTATCGTGGAATTTAAAATGGGCTTCAAAAAAACTCTAGTAATTGAAATTAATAATTATAATAAGATGGACAAGAATGTATATAACTTCTATTTACTAAAATTTTGTTTATGAAATGTAGGTTACTTTTTCGTATGATCTGACAAGATTAATTTCGCATGGAGGAATTTCGCATGAGAATTTGATTGCAAGATATTTTCGTAGTGTATAAAATAATAAAAAGATCTTGTAGAACAAGTAAATCCCGTTATTATTTGTTTTCGTGTCCCGTTTTTGAAAAGGAGAACTTCGTGCTGTTATTTTTAATGCAAAACAAACGTGTCTGTGATTCCACCAGCGGTCTCATTTCAGTAACACTCGAGACTGTTTCTTCTGAGTCTTATTACAATATACGAAACTAGAGTAAGAGCACCAAGTTTTGGCTCCTCAGCCCTATTGTTGGCATGCCAAAATCTGAAGTTAATTTCTTTTATTTTACCTTCCTGCTTCATTGTCCTGAATAATAACAATATGCGTTGTATGTTAAAATAATAGTAGAATTAGATTAATTAAGATTAATTAATTAACTGTGTGTCAAAAAGCTCGCCACTACTATAAATAATTATGCGAGAGCGATTAAAAAGTGTGATTAAAACAATTGAATGAAGAGTTTAAAACGATAATAGATCTTTACTTTTATAGGAGTAACACATGTTTAACTATATAAAAGTCTTTGAAAAATCAAACAGAACAATCATCGTGATCTTCATATTATCCATTGCTAATTTGCGACTGGTCATTATTTTGAGGGCAGCATTAAGAAGAGCAATTGGACGGAAATCATTCAGGGAAGTTGGATTAGAAATTTTACAAATTGGACAAATAACAGCTTTTTCACATGTATCTGGGAAGATAACAGCTTGAATGGAAGCATTATTAATACACAATAGAATAGGAAAGGTAATTAAAAAGGCAAGTTTAAACATATTTATTGGTATTCCATCGGTTCCAATGGCATTTGATACAAAGAAAAGTCAGATTCTTCAAATTTTGAATTAAGAGGAGTAGTGGAAGACGACGATAATAAGTGTGGAACTGAGACTGTAAAAAAATCTTTATGAGGTCATCAGACGGAAAATTCGAGGTGAAATCATTAGCTCTAGGTTTGTGCTTGTGCGGAATTAGGTTAAACGTCTGAAGATTATCCTGAATAATTACGGTAAATTCATTTATTTTTTTTCTAAATATATCAAACAGGAAGGAATAGATAATAAAGTACACAGAAATGTATAAACTAAAAATATAAACTGAGTCGGTAGTATCCTATGAGCTCACTCTTAATTTCATTTTTTTAAATTCCCATGGTGATGCATATGAAGAAAACGCTTGCAGGAAATTACTTAAAGAATCAGATAAATTACTAGATCGTAAAAGCTGTCAGGACATCATGGGGCCGCTGCAGCTTTCATCATTTGTCGCAGCTTTTAAAACCTTGCACAAAAGTATACATTATTGTTTTGGTGTAAAGAGTATCCACTAAGATTTAAAGCAGCATATGAGAGATCTAAAAAAAACTTTTCTTTTCCAGAAATGTTCCGAGTTGCTTGAATTTTTGCACGAAGAGGAAGGTTTTAGTTTGCAGTATGATCTGTCTGGAGATTCTATTCATCACAAGCTCATAAAGTTTTGGAATAGACGAAAAATTAACAGCATGAACACAGAATTTTCAAATCTTAAAAATGTTCTAAAAAATGTTGAAAGTGCTCTAACTTCTTAAATTTTTATCCATAATTGCTTGTTAATTAACTTGACCTTCAGTTTAGGATACTTGAATTGACCATTGGTCAAACTAATCTGTCAATTCGTTCGAAAGGTACCAATTAGACCGACTAAAAAATACAAATGCATAGACAAACTATTCTTTTATTTTTTTAATAATAAAAAATGTTTTGAAATCGCGTTCTCATATTAAATCAGCTTCTAAATGCTGTGTCGACGTAATCAACAATAGGTATTTTTGAAGTCGATCCAACAGAGCACTGTGTAACCAAAAAATGTTTTGGTTGTTTTGTGAAAAGGGCAAAGAGGGATCCTTCGGAAGCTACCACCACGGTCATTTGCCAATGATAGGTCCCGAACCAAACTGAAGTCCTGCGTCATCCGATTGCACATAACGAGATTGCACATGGAAACAGAAAAAAGGGTATTTGGCATCTCCTTGGACGTTTGAATCTAATTCCGCCCAAACACGAATTGTTAGATAATAATTTTCCGCCCACTGATCTCAAAAAATTTGTTTTAACTTCCCAGTTCCAGGCTTGTCATCATTAACTTTCAATTCCCCTTTTAATTTAACATTGAATGACTTTGACTTCTTTTTCGATTATATGACGCCTGAAAAGTTTTGAACAAAGCAATTGAAATAAAATCGAATACTGTGGGGGCTAATGGTATATCAATAAAAATGATCATACTCAACCTTCGAATTTACCTTCATTCAAGTCAGTATCTTCCCAAATATCAGAAAAAGCTGTTGTTTACCCAGTTCCAAAAATTCCTGAGCCTACTTACCCCAAAGACTTCTGGCCAATTTCTATTTTATTTTATTTTATCTGCAGGTTTTCTAGCGAAACGTAAGAATCCCACTGCTTCCCTTAAAGTAACAAAGTTTATGAAATTCGCAATGGCTAATAGGGAGATAACAATTGTTGTTCTGTTTGACTTTTCAAAGGCTTTTGATATAATTAACCATAAGTTACTTCTGCGAGGGTCAAAATCTTTTAACCTCTCCAAATCTGCTGTCAAAATGGTTTAGGTACAGCTTTGATAATCGGTTTCACCGAATTAATAATACTAGTGGCGGGTTTCTGAAAGGTGTGATGTAAAGTTATTGGTTCCTCAGAACTCTATTCTGGCACCACTCCTCTTCAGTTTTTTTGAATTCGACCCAGAAAGTGAATTCTCGCACGGCAGCTACCGCAAATGTGATGAGGATCTTGAAATGTACTAATCGGGACCAATTTTTTCTCTATGTATGTTAATTGTTCTATTTCAGGGGGAGAACGATCGCTTAATCCTCAAAACTTGTTAAAAGAATAAGGAAATACCTGGAAGAAGAATTGTAGCGAAAAAATATCTTAGCTTTTAAGTATTACTTTTATCCTATATATCCTCATTTTGAGTAAGTTAAATTCGATCAAGTTAAATCAACTGCACAATAGATAATTCTGTAACTAAAAACTTTTTTTACTACAATTTATGTGTTTCTATCTTTAAATTATAATAATTGTTGACTCTTTATGGCCAGTCAATTGAACAAACATGTATATTTCGACGTGCATATGAGATTAAAAGTCTTATTCCTTTTACTATATTGATTTAAATGAACGAACAATGAGCTCTTATCGGGTACGAGTTATAAAAGTTAGTACACACACTAGACGTTTATCGTGCTAGTTCATAACACTTACTTGAAACAGGACGCGTTTGGATCTTTATCATTGTGTTTTCTGAAAAATGAAGGTTTATGCCAAAGTTCTATATCTTGCATTAGGTGGTTTCCTGAATTTTGAATGTAAGTTTAACGCAATAATAAAATTATTGTATATCATCACTACGACACGTATTTTCACAAACTTTTCTACTGAAAAGCTTCTCATTAGAATTTTTATTTTCTAAAGTTTCCTGTTTTGAAATTAAAGTTTTTTTACTTAACGGTATACTCAAGGACGCTTCAATTAATTGTAATATACAAGAATATGGAATTCTCCATGAGACTATTGCATTTTTAGTGAGAATTACGAAATATTCTACATTATTGATCCTTGCGGTTATTTTGATGAAATATTCCTTAAGACAATACACTGCCTAATAAGCTAATAAATCAGAAACGTGCTTGCATTTTTCAATTTAGAATTAAAACCGCAGAAATTAAACGAGTTCAAAATGAATATGCGTTAATTCTAAAATAGTATATTTACTGCATCCCTCCGTTTTTCTCGCCTACTAATACTTTTAACAAAAATATGTAACGTACACTAAGCAAAGATTGGATAAGAACTTTTTCACGTATCAGGAAATCTTAAATGTTTCGATAAATTCTTACAGCTTTTTATTTTCGAATATTTAGAAGATGACGCATTTAGTCTTATCGGCACGTATTTTAAAGAACGGTTAAGAACTAAAGTAAAGATTTATTTGCCATAGATAACGTGCGATTCTGGATATAATATTACTGATGAAGGTTTTAATGTTTTTTATCGTAGTAGCAGTATATGTTTATGTAAATTTTCTTAATTTTTATAAGAATTATTGCTTTATACAAAACTGTTACAGCTTATAATAATAAAAATTATCATGATAGAAACTCTAACTGTTGTAATTTACACATATTCATTCACTTATATACAATTGGCTTTCGGCAGGAAAATCATATTTATTGAATCTCGTTCTTCGCGTTGGGATATTTATTTCTTGCATTTGAAATGCTTGAATAAAACTTTATCATAAAGATGTCTTTTAGATCGCAGTATTTATTTGTGTCTTCATATCCCGAATTCCATACTTAATTAGGTATAGATAAAGTTGAAGTTTCTCAAAGCCTCGTAGGCTGTAAAGTACACATTCTCACATACACATGTTCCATTTTTGACAGGAATTTGTAAATGTTTATTTTGTTAACCAGCTTAAATTGAACGAAAAATCACAATCCTTTGTTCAGAAATTTTTCTCAATCTGCGTTGGCATGGTAATAACAGAATTTAGGTTTTTATATTATTTTTTATGGACAAAGCAAAATATCCCAGAAGTCTTCTTTTACATTTTTTACATATCTCACGTCTTTTGGCGTAATATTAAAATTTTCAATATAATTTCACGTTGAGATTTTTTTTCGTATTTTGAGTCATTTTCTTCAAGATTTAAATGTTTTAATGTCAAATTTTTCAAAATTCTGATACATTCTCAAACATATATGATGAGAATGTAAGAAATTATCAAAAATTAGTGTCTATTTTTTGGGAGAATAACTTTTTTCTATCAATCTGTTTTCGTACCTTTTGTCGTTCCTACACAAATTGTTTATTTTTTTATGCTCAATATTATTTTTGAAGAATGAAACAAAAGCGACGCTTTCTACGAAGAAGTGATTTTAAAAAAATGTCAGATTTGCTATTGATTTTTTAAATCTTATGTATACTATAACTCGGATAATTTTCTTTTTTTCGAAGAAAGTCATCATGATAAATTGTTTGCCTCTCTGAGTATTCGGAATAGCCGCAGATACATTATAGCAAGTGCTTGATACAGTTCGCATTATACCCTGTCTATCGCGCGAGAGCAGAGTTTGCACTTTCGCTCAGTAATCCTTGCTCCTTATAGGAGGAAAAATTATAGTTTCGCATTAGAAATCTCTCTACCTAAACAACCTAAAAAATAATCTACGTCGAAAGCTCTAAGTAATTACACTAATTTATTGCTTGGATTCCGTTGATAAAATCTCAGTAAGCATTTTACGCGGAGAAGTCAGGGTTAATTTTTGAGCCTAAAAGAATAATGAAATGATTATAGTCCTAGTAATGCAGTATCAACTAAAAGAGTCAATTTTCAACCAATGGTTGAATGGTTACTTTTTCAGTTGAAATAATTACTTTAGAAAATAATGATACTATCAAAATGGTTTAAGTACAATATGAAACGAATTTTAAACTGAAATGATAAATAGTGATAAAAAAATGCATTTTTAATCAAGCGGTTCATCTTTCTACAAGGCAAAGTTATTTTTGGATGAAAACGAAGAATTTTCAACCAAGAAGATTAACTTTCTACTAAAAAATAATAAGTGGTTTGATTTTCAATTAAGCATAGATACATTTTTAAGTAAAGAAATGAATCTTCAACAAAAAATTATTTTTCGATTTTTCTCCGTGCATACTAATGAAAAGCTCACGTTACTAACATCGCGATTACGGTCTATTTTCTCTTAACTGAAAATTTCAAATGCGCCCTAAAGGACAATGCCACTTACGTAAGATTTTCTTTCATACGGCAGATATGGAGTTTATTATAATGTGAATTTTTCCTACAAAATCAGTTGTAGGTGGAATAACAGGACTTCCTCCATTGCAACAGAATACTATATTCGTAAGAATGTGGGATGGCACTCTTTATCGTGGCTGGATCCATCGCATGCCGGATACACATGTACCCCGGTTTCTGAGCTCAAATATAGAGCCGCTCTATACTGATCTTTATTATATACGGACGGCGCAGTTTCATAATTATGCATTCGTGCTCGGTCGTTTTGGTCCAGTTCTCCCTTATATTGATCATCTTCATATTCCGCAGCAGGCTTTTATAAAAATAGGCAATAACCGAGTTTATTCAGCTGTGAATTTCGAACTGTACGATCCAGATCAACATAACCATACAAGTGCAAGCGACGGTGTAGAGGCTAATTTCCCAGAAGCCAACCATGTCTACGTAGCATTTGTACACAAAGGAGTATATAGATCAGTTTTACAGTGATTATAATCTTGATCAAAGTTATTAGATGGATTAGACTTGTAATTTTCAAGACGAAAGTAAAGATTTTTAAACCTGGCAATTTTATTTTCTGAATTTATCATAATTACCTGACACAATGTTTGCACCTAGTTTTTTCTATTTTCTTCTTCTGTAATAATATGCATAACTTGTATAAATGAGAGTTGCTTAGACATGCCAATATAAACAACACGTGTTCAAAGCGTATCAAACAGTGAAAAGCTATTTCTTGTGTTCCTGAAAACTACCAGTGTCAAAACATTTCAGAGGGTTTTACATTATTTAATCTAACACTGAAACGGAAGAACATGTTGCCCATCATTTCGAAATGCAGTATACTGTTACGAATTCAGCAAAGAATAGAAATCAATCAATATTTTTTAGGGCGAAGGAGATAGTAAGAGTCAATAAGAGAAAATGTCAAATTTTACCAAATTAAAAAGAATGCACGAAAAACAAAAGTTGAAATTTGTTGCAGATAGGAACGTACTCAATGCACTTTAGCAAAAAGCGCAAAAAGCAACTGGACAGGTGAGATTCCCCGTTCTCCTCAATTTATTGAAGTTAAACGACGATAGATAGCGCTAATGTCGCAATTCTTGCTACATCTCGAATAAAAATGAAGCGATGATAAGATAACAGATTACACAGGCAAGGTTAAAAATCAGAAATTATCTTTGATTTATGTAAAGTTTATCTGGCTTGGTTAATTTTTGTTGTGGTGAATCTTTCACCTAAAATCCATGTAAATTTTATCTTTCTCTTTTCTGTGTTACTTAATCAACAATTAAAATAAAATAATTTGCTCAAATAGTTTTTTTATTATTTAGATAATCCTGGTTGATTTCGGTATGTAGTAAGTCTGAAAGAGCCAGTAGAAACAACTTATTTCACTAAATTTTTGCACCATCGAGCTTTAACTTTGAATGCTCAGTCAACTCATAATATACTAAACAACCGCAGCCAAATTGGGGTAGAATTAGCTTCTTGACCAAAAGTATCCGAGTGAAGGTAGCTAAAGGGTTTTTGATTCCTATATAGTTATTGTAGAATTCCGTATGTTTTCCTCGCGATACTTTATGCATCTTTTTTTCAGGACATGGTTCGGTAACGAAAATATTCTAGAGCTTTAGCCACTTCGGAAAAAGATATAGTGCGACTCTGAATACAATGGGGTAAAAAGGGTATCAGAGTCTCAAACGACGGAGATCAAGTGGATCCAAAAAATGGTCTGAGTTTCAACAGAATTAAAGACTAAGTCCAGGCCACGAGGATGAAGCTACAGGTATTCTCCTGGACTAGAGCAAGTAATCGAAGTATTAAAGAAATTGGTCCCAATAAGTAAATTCTGAAATAGCCCACATATTTTTGGTAGCTGCTCTGTAGAAGTAGACTTCTAAGGTCAAAGATAAACCCATTTAAACGTAGAAGTCCCAGAGACTGTTTATTAAAACAGGAGTTAAATCATTTCATCACAGAATTTGACACGTTGAAGATCTTAAATATTGTAGGAGTAACTTATGTTAACCATATCAAAGACCTTCAGAAACGTAGCCAGAGCAAGAATAGTTATCTTATTTTTATAAATTTCTAAATTAAGATCCTTTGTTACTTTAGGTGTCGCTGGATTAAGGGCATGTGAAACTTAGAAAATTATCGATCTTACATGTTTTAGGTTCCAACGGCTTTTTTCTAGAATAATCAATATTTTGTCTTAAAAATTTGGGAAATGATAGCGAACATGCTAACGGACGTCCCCGTACACTTCATTTATGTTGTTTTTTTCAAAAAAATTTTTTATATTGCTAACAACATGTGTATATTTGGAGGTCATGTATGTTACAATTCTCCTGTGCGTTACTTCCAAACTACACAATATTTTGGGCGGAAAATTTTGGACTTGCAAATAAGCATAGTAACTAATCTCCCGGAACAAACCTTGTTTGCAGGCAATCAAAAATGTTTATTTCATAAATAATTTCCCATTGGCGAAAAATTGAACATTAGTTTCAAAGTTCCATGCTGCTTTGTACGCCCTCTACGCCGAAAATTTCAAAATTTATCTATCTACATTACCAGCTAGGCTGGTAAGATAGTTTATTGCACCATAATTATTCTAGAGTGCTTACATACAGAATCGGTACGATAGAGACCTACATTATCGGAATGACAGAAAGCTAAAAATCACCCTAACCTCAAAATAATACACATGCATAAAATTTGGTAATTAGCACAATAACATTTTTTTTTGTTATTATCCTTGAAAAAAGAGTGCGGGGACGTCCGTTATGATATTTTATAGCAACTCCGAATTCAGTTTTTAAAAATTTTCATTTTTGTGGAAAAAAAGCCGTCAGAATTGTACCCGATTGACAACACGACGAAGTATCGCATGCACTTAAGATATTTCGGAAAATTTTTAAAGTGACTGGTGAATAATTTGTTTAAGTTGTTTATAGAGTGCACGAAAGTTATACATTAGCAAGAAGTCTTTCAGAGAATAAGGCTTACAAATTTTAGATTTGGACAAGTAACAGCATATTTCCAGATATCTGGAAAGATACACTCTCATCAGATTTTTAATTTCGGATTTAATCCAGGGGACAGCTTTATTTAACTTTTTAGATACGTGTAGCCGAGATAACTTGTCGAATGCGAAGACTTAGTAATTACTTAGAGCGTCGATTTTATTATTTATATCTGTATCTAGTAATATTTTTTCGTAACTATACGTTATTATATGTTTGTGAAACGTATGTCGTTTACTTTTAGAGAGATTCTGCCCTAGTTTGCAGGGAATTAAAAAAGTTGAGGCATGATGCCGAAAAAAACCGCAAAAGTAGAATGTTGGAGCATGTATAAAAAAAACATAATGGTCCCAAATCATAGCAGTTCATCTGTACCTACGATGACCCTTGTTTCTTCGCAGACAAGCTGGTCGAGTTTAAATGGCCAGCATTTTTAATAAACCGGATTTGCGGCAGTGTTAGAGGTTTAAGAGTTTTACTCAGTTTTTCTAATGAATTTACTTTATTAATTTTGTCCGTCATATTGTCACCGAAAAGGAATTTTCCTCTATCTGATTTGTTTAAAATGGGTATAATTCATTTGCTGTAGCCAGAGGCGATAAAGGCATGTGTAGCCATTGTCTCTGCATAATGAAGGTCCGTTATTAACTGGTCTGCATCTGACAACAGTAACAGCAGTTTTATGGCATCGAGTTGTTCTTCGGATTTTTCAAGCAACATATTCATTGCTGTTCCTATAGCTGACAGTCCTGGAAATTTTCATCTCTTTTGATGGCCTGTTCGCTCATCGACAGTAACCTAAATGGATGGATCTGTGGGGGATCCTGATAAATATTTCCTTTTCTGGGATATTTTTTTAATAGTTTCTATTTAGCATCTGATTTAGGACCTGTGGTAAGCCAAAATTTTCATCTCGACACAATATCCATATGTAAATTTACCTCAGCATTTTTTCGTCATCACTCCTTCGAGCAGTAAAACCAGACTTGCTATATCTCACCTTCGAATAAATCCGTGAGTAACTTCTTCTGATTTATAAAAAAAAAAACTTCTGATCTATTTCTAACTTTTATATCAGTTGTAAATATAATTATTACAATTCTGTCCAGTTTTTAAGTGGAGTTTTGTACGTATGTTTCAAATTTAACCAAAAAGTTGGAAGCTAACACATTGTCCAATAAGTCCCGAGACTAACAACGAAGACAACATTTTTATTTCAAAAATCATTTTTATTTATCAGCATAATGTCCTTTTAGAGTGATACAATCTTTTCAACGTCTTTAGAACATTTCTATACCATGTTTATAGAAAGATTTATTCTTTGCTTCAAAATAGGCTTCACCTTTTTTATGCTCAATTTTTCATAAAGGATTGTGAATACGCTTCCAGATCATATCTGTGTCATTTCTACAATCTCACGGACCTTTACTTTGCGATTTTTCATTACGATTTTTAAAACTGCACTCACATTTTCCGGTGTAACGGCTTCCAATGGCCTAGCCGAACGTTCTGCATCGTTTGTGTCCGTACGACCATGTTTAATCTCAGCATACCAACGACAAATCGTTGATTTGGATGGAGAGAGGAGTCCGGGTAACGTTTTTCAAGCCACTGCTGGGCTTCTACGGTGTTTTTACCCATTAAAAAACAATGTTTGATCAACACGCGAAACTAGCTTTGTTCCATTTTTTAAACAAATTACAAAGTCACTTTACTCTAACCTCGATAACTCTGCTGTTTGTGGTCTAATCGATGGAAATTTTTACACGTTTAATGTGAAATTGAAAAAGCCGTATGTTACAAAAACAAATGAAGTCCAGGGAAAATTCAGTAATGCCACCAACAAAGAAAAACTCTATTAATCATTTTCTGTTTAATTAAGTCTGGAAATAGATATGTACCAAACATGTATATTCTGTTTGAAGCATTGTATTGAAAACTTATATAATGCAAAGAATTTCTCGTCCAAGACATAACCTAAAATTTAGAATTCGATATAATACAGTCAAACTTGTACAATTTCAAGATTTTTATTTATGCTCGTTGAAACTAGGGACAAGCCTTAAAATTAAATTTCCTTATTTTACTCTATAAACAGTATGGTATTTTTATTATAGAATTCATTTCTTTTAGTTAAAAGTTGCAATCTTTGTTTGTACATTTAATCATTTTATTGAAAATTCTTTAATTAAAGTTTTTTTTTAATTTGTAAAAATATTTTACTGAAAACATTTTTTATTTAAAATAATAGCATTTTAATATCTGTGGATTTTAAACGAGTTGATTTCTTAACTTCTCGTTATTCATTTAACTAGAAAAATTTTCGTGAATTTGTTGAAACTGGGAAGACTGGAAAGAGACATTATTTGAAATTGAAAAATAATTTAGAATTAAAGGCAATGCTTGACTGATTGAGCAATTGCAAATCAAATATTTTGAACTTTAACATTTTTAAACGAATTCGATGAAATCGCTAATATTTCAGATTCTTGATCAATTAAAAAATTATATATCCCTTCCTCAGATTACCACCTTCCCCACTGAGTGAGTCACGCCTACCTTGAAAGAGAAATTCCCAAATGGTTTATTAATAATTATAATAATAATGTATGGTGAGTATGAAGCACATGTTCTCAAACGTATTTACTTAAGAGACTTTAATTGAGATTGTTCGTTTCGACAGTTAGTCGCCATAGTTTTTGTGTAAGGAAAATGTTTACAAAGAAATTCATATTTTCCCAATTTTTATATTTGTGTAGACAGCAAGTATTTTTCACGTGTCAGGAAATCCTAACTGTGGCGATAAATCCTAACAGCTTTTTATTTGCTAATGTTTGGGCCATAACACAAGTAGTCTAATGGACGCCCATTCTCAAGAAGGATTACAAATTTAAGTAAAGATTAAAAATTTGTCATAGATAACGATGGTGTCACAAAAATATATTGTTGCTCAATTCTTTTTCATTTTTTATCTAAGTTGAGTATGTATATATTCTGCATTTGCATAAGAATCACTGTTTCATACATGGAAGTTGAAGCTTAGAATGATAACAATCTATCATATATATTTATGATATATAATTGTGTTTTGTTTGGAAAACCATGAGATTTTACTCTCATGTTTATTATTTTTAATTTCATAAGGAGAACTCTTGAGTGGCTGTAACTCAAAATCATATCATTTTTTTTATTATTCTAAAGCAGGATTTACTCATGATATTTCTTGCTGTAAGTGTGTAAAAAGGGGTGGTTATGCGATGAGTAGAGTGTTCGGGCGGGAATCACCCCACGTAAGGAAAAATGTACTGATTTATAGGCTATGTAGTCATAAAAAATAAAAGAGAATCGGGATTTCTACAGTGATGTCAATGTACCGCGACTTTTGTAACTGCGTATGTACCGAGGAATCAATGGTCTATTTTGCATTGCAGAGTATAAACTTGTAATATTACATAAATAATAAATTATTTAAAAATGAGCTTTTTCCTTGACTTGGTCTCTACGGCTGCCAGACAGACATGCAAAGTAGCATTTTTTACGCAAGTATCCTGAAAACATATTTATATTTCTTGAAATGCCGTTTTGGTGGCTCATTCGTAATTGTGCCCAATTATTGGTTCAAATACGAATCCCTATCCACTCTTGTCAATAGTTCTGAAGTCCATTTTTAAGCTTTCCACTACCCAAAACTTTTCAATCACACCCCTTAATTTTCTTTTAGGTACACATGTAATAGCTGGCTTCCATACATGCATTACATTGTCTATTGTTTGTGTCATTCATTGTTTAAAATTAACTGGAATTATTGTGAATTTTTTGTACAAAATTCGTTGCAGGTGAACTAACAGGATTTTCTCCATTGGAACCGAATACTATTTTCGTAACAATGTTTGTTGGCACTACTTTTCGCGAGTGGATCGAACGCAGGGCAAATACATATGTGCCCTGGTTCATGAGCCAAAATCTAGAGATGGTCTACAGTAATGTTTATTATATACGAACGGCACAGTTTCAAAATTATGCTGACATGCTCCATCATTTAGATCCATTTCCTCTTCATATTCCTCATCTTCATATTCTAATGAACGCTTTTATGAAAATAAAAAAAAAACCAACCTTATTCAGCAGAGAATTTCGTACTGTACGATAAAACTGAAAATAACCATACGAGTGCATCAATCGTGTGCTTTTATCAACAACCATATCAACAACAATAGAATCCATGAAACCTTACATCACTAGCAATGACGACGTGAAGTGTTATAAGAGTGAATCTTTGTACACTTAAAGTACTGGAAAAAACAACCAAAATCCCACCCTTCAACATAAATGTCAAAGAGAAATTAGAAAAGCCAGATTTAGTATCCCAAATCTCTAAGGTTGAATATGAACTGGTCTCTAAGGAATTTGACAGATAGATCAAACAAAGCAGAAGAATTATCGGTCACTGATCATCGTCATTCTGATAAAAAAAAACATTTACTTCGTAGGATGTTCTCACATAATTTCGGTAAAGGGCTTTTAGATGCTCACTTTTTAGGGGACTCTCAAGGATCATATCATATGTTGCTTTCCAATAAAATATCATGCATGATTCTTAGGGTTACGGATACGGGTTTTAATACTCTTCTTCTCAACACTGACCACCCCGCGGTAAGGAAATGTCTAACCCTGCTTGTTATGTTATATACCATTCCTCAAACAATTATAATCTTTCTGAAAATTTGAAGATATTCTAATAAAATGAAGCAGTGCCTATAAAATTATGTTTTAATGTTTTTAATGTTTCTTCTTTTTTATTCAGGTAAGTTATGTAATTGAACCGATACGTATCATTTGAATAACTGGAATAATTTTAGAAATGATTCAAACAGGATTCCGAAAATTTTATAGAAAATTTTGAAGTTTTGATGATAATAAATATATTTTATAGCGTAGAAAGATTTGAAAAAACCTACAAAATATTTTCAAATTTCTCGAAAGCTTCTAAAAGTCCTGAGAATGTATGGAACTAATTTGAATTTTTCCTAATATTTTGTAAAATTCTGTAAAAAAAATATTTTGTACATTGTCTAGATTCTCTTTAGAAACATATGTGACCTGAGTTGATGATACATACTTCCTTTTTCTCAGACATGAGAGCTATTTAGGCGTGCGTAGCAAGCAATTAATGCTGCTAGTAAAGCATATAATAGTATGTGAAAATTTGATTTGATTTTCAATAATGCATTGAAAATACTCTTATTTGTCCAGTTCTTAACATTTCTAAACATACTTCCTCAAAATACGTCTAGCCAATATCTATTTCATGTGAGCTGTCGAAACTACTTAATAAAATTTTTATCTGGCCATTGACTCGATACAGTCAGGTTTTAAAGAAAAACAAAACAGTCTTCCTGCTTACAGGAAAAACAAAGTGTGAATCTAATGTTATTTCCCGGGTCTCAAATTATTATTATATTATTATATATTCTGGGTTGAGACCGTCACAGCCCCTGACGCTTGGGTGATGCCATTGCGTCCCCTTATAAGCCTTAAGCGTTGCCCCTAAGTTCTCTTCATAGTGGGAGGACCGCAGCCACGCTGTGGGCCGATATTTCAGACTCACTGATGAAAAAACTGCCTGTGAGTGTTACGTGTTTCCCCGAAATCGTGGGGCAGTGACAGAGTATTTGAGTGGAAGTCTCATTGTCCTTTCCGCACAGACGACTGAGGGTACTTTCCTCAAGCCCTATCTTATATCTGTGGTACTGGAGGTTTCCGTGTCCTATAAACATTTCTGTTATGGTTTTGACTTCCTTCCTACCGAGTTTAAGAATTTCTTTCGCTCGATGAGGGTTTAGCTTTGAGCCCGAGAGAGCTTTAGCCTATCTGTACTTAAAGACCAAGTCTCACTCATTCTGATGTTCCTTGGTGAGCCAACTGTTAATATCTTCAGTGACCGACCTACTGGAAATGCCTACAACTGTATCGGGTCCAGTAAAATTTTTCCTTGTTGCTAGCTTTGCTAACCTGTCCGATATTTCATTGGCCCTGATGCCCCTGTGTCCAGGGATCCAGAGCAGAATGACTCGGTTTTCTGTCGCTGGCTTATTCAGTGCTTCAAAGTACTCGCATATTAGCAGCGACATAGTCGTTGTTACATTCAGTGCCATGATAGTAGCCCTGCTACTAGTACATCTGCTCCAGCGTTCTGTTTGTTCCTGGAGCCATCTGTAAACTAGTTTACTCCACCACTGGGCAGGTGTGCCTCAACGTTAGCCCATTCCTCTTTTTGAATAAGCTAACCCGGTATTTTGTGTCGAAGAGGTAGTGGCAAGTGGACATTTTGTCCCTGAGCATGCCCAGTATCGGCCCCCGCGCGACGTCGATTGGTATTCGTATAACTGTCGAGAGACTGCTATCGTTTACCATATTTAGTCTCCAGTCCGCCTCCACAGCTGTGGCTTTTGTGGTGAGATGGAGGGGCTCTAAACCTATTAGTGACCCCAGGGCGATCTTGGGTATCGACTTCTAGGCACCAGTTTCTAGGCACCAGCTTCTTCGCTGTACATGAAGTTTCCAATCGCTAGACCTTTCTGCTTCAGTTGTCCTTCAATTAGGTCAAGTGCGGTGCTCATGGCCATCTCAGTCGAATGACTGTCTGTCCACGAGTATTTACACTGTTTTTAGTAGGAAAGATGTGTGGTTAATGGGTCGTAAATCCTTGGGTGATGTATAAACGATCCTGCCTGCCTTCGGAATAAAGACTACTATCGCATCCCTTCATGCCGCCGGAACATAACCCAACTTTAGACTAGCCCTGGCAAGTCTCACCAAAGGCCCAATGATGATCTCAACAGCTCTCTGTAAGAGAACTGGTTATGTACCATCCTGGCCGGGAAACTTGTAAGGACTGAAGAACTTCAGTTCCCACCTGACCCTGGTTGGGGTCACAATCTCGTTAGCCAGCTATCGTTTCGGGCCCTGTTGAGCGACAGGCGACTTTGCTTGCCTCAGAGGTGCCGCTTCCCCCGTCTCCTGACTTTGTGAAGCCCGGAAAATGTGTCTTGTTCAGGTGAGCCCTGGTATACCGGTCCGACTCTGAGTATCTTCCGCCGAGCAATTTTAGATTACCGAGAACAGCATCCGGATTTCGAGAAAGCAGCTTGTCCAGTCTAGCTGCCTCTGCTCCTTTCTCGATATCAGTGAAAAGTTAGTCCAGCTTTCATGCTTTGCCTTGCGTATTGCACTCCTACACTCATTCCTTATGGATGTGAATGCAGTCCAGTGTTCCTTCGTTTTGCCAGAACTGGCAAGTCTAAACCTCTCTCTGGTTTGCCTGTGAAGCTCTTCGAGTTTCGTGTTCCACCAGTATGTCTGTTCAGCCTTTCGAACTTTTGAAGGCCGACAATAACTTTCATAAGTGGATTTGATCGGGTCCTATATACCTGAAACAAAAATTAGTTTTTGTAGAGTGAATAGTACCACTTCACAATGTATCGCTTCTCTCGAGCTTGGGGTATGAAACGTCAACTACTATTAGTTATTTTTACAGCTTTGCGGCAAAAAAAAATTGACGAGTCTTGTACCACAACTGCGAGCGAGATAGAGCACCGTTTTTAAATTAACTGCAACAAAATTGATGCCAGAGCTTTTACTATGCTTCCCTTCATTTAACGAGGGATATCAAATTAGCAATGGATAATAGGGAGATAACGATTGTTATGCTGTTTTGATTATTTTGCGCAGATACTGACTGACTTCAAACCCACTTTTCTCATAAATTACTACTTTTAATGAGAATACGTTACATACAGTAAACACAGAGCCAACTTTGTTAGTTTAAAGAACGGGAAAGTTTTATTAGAGTATCTATTATATTTTTCCTTGAACCTTAAAATATACTTATTTCCAAACTGTAATGTCACCGCGAAAGCCATAGATTGTAACATAATTTACTGTCGAACAAGCAAAATTGTTACATTTTACCATTGTTCTAAATAGCGCAAATAAGATTTAAAATTGGACAAAATATATTGAAAATGAATAATTGAGAGACTTCACAACAAATGTTTTCAATTTGAAGCTTTTAGAGGTCCGTCCACTCAGCGCCGCCACCAAGGCAAATTATAAAATGGAATCACATAACACTTGAAAATTTCGCGCTTTTTACAATTTCCCCAAAACTACCCTTCTACGTGAACGTATGCAGCAGAACATTTATATGTATGAAAAAAGCATTAAAAATAATCAACTTAAAAGAAACTGTTACTTGATATTTTTTCTCTCTTTTTTGGCTGTCCGATAATATATAATACGTTACCCAAAAACTACCCCTAAGTCATGCATACTAACCCCTCGTGATCAAAAACGTTTTAAAAGTTAAAAAAACACCTTGAACAATATAAAAATAATTTAGGACTCAAAATTAATAAAATAAAACTTGCAAATTTGCCTCTCATTATAATATTCCCAAAACTACCCTTCCACGTGAACGTGTGCAGCAGAACATCTGCTGAAAGATGTAGTCAATTGGAGTTCTAAATGATTTTTACATTGTTCAGGGTGGTTTTCAAACTCTTAAAACATTTTTGATGACAAGGGAAGGGTATGTATGATTCAGGGGTTGTTTTTAGGTAACGTATTATATATTGTCGAAGAGCAAAAAAAAAGCAAAAAAAATCGACTAACAGTATTTTCTAAGTTCTATTATTTTCATATTCAATTGTCATGTAATTAATTTGGAATTTTAAATAATTTTTGCATTGTGAAAAGTATTTTTCCAACAAAGTTGTATTATTTTTTATGCTTTTTTCATACATATATATGCTCCGCTGCATAGATTCACGTGGCAGGGTAGTTTTTCGGGAAAATTATGAATAGGGGGAAATTTTGCAATGCAATGTAATCAATTTGGAGTTCTAAATCATTTTTGCATTCTTTAATGTTGTTTTACAACTTTTAAAACGTTTTTGATGACGAGGGGAGGGTATGTATCACTTGGGGGTAGTTTTTGTGTAACGTATTATATAATATCGGAGAGCAAAAAAAGAGAAAAAAAATATCAACTAACATTTTCTTCTAAGTTTGATTATTTTTCATGCTTTTTTCATACATATAAATGTTCTGCTGCATACGTTCACGTGGAAGGGTAGTTTTGGGGAAATTATAAACAGGGCGAAGTTTTCAAGTGTCACGTGATTAATTTGAATCCCTAAAATATGCTTACATTGTTGAAGATAGTTTTCTCATTTTTAAAACTTTTTTGATCACAGGGGGTAGTCGTGTAAGACTTAGGGGTAGTTTTTTATGAAACGTAATATATGTCATCATAGAGCAAAAAAAAGCAAAAAAATCTCCACTTATCGTTTATCGCATTCTAATCATTTTTAGTGAGAGTTTTCGTAGGTGGCTGCACTGAGTGGACGTCCTGCTGGTGCCGCCACCCTTTTCTCCGAAGTTCAAAGAGCAAACAAAATCTTTTTTTAGCATAAAATTGGCAAAAAAAAAATATATGGAGCATTCCATTTTATAATTTTCCTTGGTGGCGGCGCTGAATGGACATTACTAATAGGTGCGTTAGGGTAGACTAATCAATAAAATTTAAAAAATGGAAAAAAATTTTATCTAGAAATGTAGTATACAAGGGTCCTGGAAAGTATAAATAATTAAAATCAATTAATAATAGCCTTTAGTTTTCGTGTTACGAAAAGGTTAATAAAGAAATTAATATTCTCATAATTTTATTATTCTTGTAGATAGCAAGTTTTTTTCATGTATCAGAAAATCTCAATGGTCTTGATAAATTCTAACAGCTTTTTATTTACAATGCTTAGGATATGACACATATAGTCGAATATTCCGATCTTTTCAAGAAAGATTCCAAATTAAATTTATATTTGCTATAGATAAAGTTGGATTCACAAAATAATATTACTGCTCAAGGTTTCTCTGTTTTTTATCATTGTAGTGTATGTATATATAGTCTTTATTTGTAGAAAAATTACTGCTTTATTTAAAGCAGTTACAGCTTATAATAATAACAATTATCATTACATGACTTTGAACTGTGGTTATTTACACACTTTCGAAGATCTTAATTATAAATATATTATCCTTTCTAATATCGCTAGTATCTAGATTAACAAAACTTGTACACCAACTTAGAGTTATAAATATCCTGATAACAATAATAACAAAACTCCTTATGATTTATATATTGAGCTTTAATACATTATCTTCATAAAAGTTATCAGATTTGTGTAAAATCCCCCATCCCCGCAGCCTACCTGTTTTGTCAAATTTTCACATTTTGGGACTTCTCTAATCCGAAAAACAGGTATTTAAGAATTTTTCTGTTTTTTTGTCTCTAGATTTTTAGTTTTTAGCATGATAACTTTCAAAAGAATCAACAGATTGTGACATGCCGCCGTCCTGGGGAAACCGAGTCAATTGTCGAGAATGGGAAGTGCCGCATATACTGGAACTTTATATTCTCGACAATTGTTTCTATTGCATATTCGAGGCCGGACATGGTCCTTCTTGACTTCGAGAAGCGAACCATGTTCGTTATCGAATTTTCGGCACCTTCTGACAAAAACATCATAGCAATGGAGAATGAAAAGTAAGAGAGGTATAGAGGCCGTATAAGGGAGTTGCAACGATTGTTCCCGGAGTATTCTGTTAAACTAATCGTCCTTATCATCGCCGCTCCTTCAGGTGCCAAGCTTTCACTTGTTAATAGCTTGAAAAGCATGCCTGCAGAAGGTGGTAGTCCTTGGATCATTTAATAATCATTTGTCTGCAATGAACTTGACAGTTTAGAAAGAGAGCGCACAGACTACTGAAAGCAAAAACGAATTCAAAAGCATGACCTCCCTCGAAGTTTAAACTATAAAGATAAATGTTGAGGAGCTTGCTATTTGAGTCTTTGAGCAAAGCAATGATCATCCCCCACCTAAATGACCCTTTTCACGGGAGGCAAAATTGCAAAATTAAACATTGTTGCATGTGCCTAAAACTCAGACTCGGAGATGTCGTTGTCCTTAATAATGATGAGATTAAGTATAGACTATAAAGTTTAGATGTTGGTTTGAAATAATTCAAAGTGTTGATTACTGGTCTATGTCTTCATTAAAGATTGACTAACAGCAAGATCCCTTCGTATACTTATTCAAGAAACAAGACGTTTCGACTATTTTGGTATAGTCTTTATCAGTGTGACAATATAGAGACCATATATGATCATTAGTTCATAAACTTCTATATATTTAAATTAACTTATATTGGAACTAAGAATTGATAATCAATATAAGTTAATTTCAATATATGGAAATGTATCAGCTAAAGGTCATGTGTGGTCTCTATATTGTAACACTGATAAAGACTATCGAAGAATAGTGGAAATGTCTTGTTTCTTAAACAACTATACTGTGATATCTTGCAGTTCGCTTATCTTTAATTAATACATAGACTAGTAGTAAACACTTTGAATTATTTCAAACCAACATTTCACTTGTTACTGACTCTGGTTAACACTATGACATCTTTAAGAAAATAGACTGTTAAATCCTATAACAAAGACTTACATCATACATCAAGTTGCAAACAGCATAATCTACCCATAGCCATAAGTATAAGTTTATTGTTGTTCTGAAGTCGGTTTCATTCTTTCCTCAGATTGAATTCTTAGTAAACAGTGTGGACTTTCAGGACACAATTATGATGGAATTAAGTTTTGGGAAGAAAAACTTCTACCCCGCCTATTTTTATTGACCCATTACCCTATTCTATGGTGAACTATCGCCATTCTCACGTTGACTATTTCTCTCAGTGGGGCTAACTTTGTTCATAAACAGGTCAGAGTAAACAATTTAACCTGCTTACTTAAAAAAGTCTTTTACTAATCATACACCGACCACCGTTTTGTAGAGTATTGACTATTGATAAAAACCAATGAAATAAATAAATTGACGATCCGGGAAATCCAGTAAATGTTTATTAAGTTTCGGAAATTTTAAATATTACCCTTTATGCACCTTCTATTACTATTGCTATGTACAGGGTGTCCTGCGAGAATTGTAGTTAATTTTGTGAGGGGGGCGGGGGGTTGCGCATAAATAATAAGCAAAAAAGTCCCCGAATTTTTTCGGTCCGATGCTTATTCTGGACACAGCAGAGGATACAAGCTGTATGTACATGTGAGCATGTGTGACCTGCGTACGCTGTTTCAAATATTGTACTTGTCGGTAAAATTTAATAATCTTATATTGTAATTAAAAAATTTTCAATTATGGTATAATAAAAAATCATTATTACATCCTCTTAAGTTAAGACGTGTTCTTTAGGTGCATTTTTTAGTTGAAAAAGGACGTGAATATGAAGTTTAAGTGTTTTGTTTAAAACGAGCTTTCAATTTGATCAAACTCGAGCACTATCGGACGGTGTGATAGCCAACGCATCATCCAGCGCTTCAGTGGAAGAACTGCTTGTTTGAGAAGGCGCTCATATGGGCCATCCCATTTTTTTTTATCTTAAAAATCGCCTAGCATGTAGTGGTAACAAAATGTTACGAAGTGACGACCAACCAAATTAAAAGTTTGCAAATCCGCTTTGATGAAGGGAGTTTTTAATGCGGATTCAAATGTGCTCATTGCGCCATAAAGAAAAAATTTTGCTCCACATTTATGACCGAGATGGCAACGATTAAAATGGGGGGGGGGGGCTGGCGTCATTTTTCTAAACTAATTGTCTTTTTTCAAATGCATCATACCTCTTTCATAACTTCAAATGCGCTCAAATGCGCCACCACAAAAAAATGTTGCGCTAGCTAATTAACAAAGATATCAGGCATGTTAAATCCTCAACAGTGATTTGCAATATAAAGTTGAAGATATGGATTCTTCCCACTTCAAATGCGCTCATATGCGCCATAATTTTTCTTGAAAATTTTGAAATATGTCCAAGATATATAGGTAAGAAAATTTCACGAAGTGCTCACCAACAAAATAAAAAGCTTGCAATCCGCATTGATGAAGGGATTTTCCTTGCTACCGATAAACTACCCGAAGTTATCTCCACATAATCTAAATTGTAATACAGAAAATTAATAATGTTCTCTTCAGGCAGTACTTCTAATGCGCTCATATGCGCCACTTTTAAAATTGACAAAAAAAAAAAAAATCAACCCCCTCATTTTCAATTGTTATCAATCCACTATAACCAAAGAATCATAATAAAGAATCACTGGGGAGTGTTTTTTATATAGTGTAAAGATTCCTCAAATGAAAATCATTTACACCTTAATTTTGAGGTTCATTCACAAAATAAGTAATACATTTTCCAGAAACTTCTACCCATCCCCTAAGTGATACTTTCTCCACTGGTCTTAACATGGAGGATGATACTTCGGTAGACCCCTACCCTCTCCTAGATTCGCTTAACCATTCACTATTTTTTAATCAGGGACAACACACTCCCTAGTGATTCTTTAACATTTAATTTTTATAAAATGTTATACGGAAATTATTCTTCTTTGGTGGAGATATCGGATAGTGAAGCGTAACAAGTGCTAATGAGGGGTAGTATTATGGTTTTTTTGTCAATTTCGAAAGTGGCGCATATGAGCGCATTTTAAATTCTATACGAAGAGACAATAATAAATTTATATACTGCAATTTTATTTATTTGGAGACATTATCGAAAAGTGGATCGTAACAAGTGGTAGTGAGGGGGCTGATTATGGTTTCTCATCAATTTTGAAAGTGGCGCATATGAGCGCATATGAAATCCTATCCGGAGAGTGCATTATGAATATTTACACTGAAATTCAAGTTATTTGGAGAGATCAATGAATAGTGGATCGTCGCAAGTCATTATACATTTTTTTATTGCAATTTAGATTATGTGGAGATATCATCTTGTAGTTTATCGGTAGCAAGTGATAATTGGGGGCTTGATAATTATTTTTGTTAGTATCGAAAGTGGCGCATATGAGCGCATTTGAAACCACACAGGAATCTTCCTTCATCAATGCGGATTGCAAACTTTTAATTTGGTTGGGTCATCACTTCGTAGAATTTCGTTACCTACATATCTTGGGAAATTTTCAAAATTTCAACAAAAAAAAATTATGGTGCATATGGGCGCATTTAAAGTCGAACGAATTCATGTCGTCAACTGTATAATGCAGATCACTGTTGAGGATTTAACACCTGCGTTACACTGCCCCCCCCCCCCCTCCACATTTCATATCTTTGTTAATTAGCTAGCGCAAAATTTTTAAGTGGTGGCGCATTTGAGCGCATTTGAACTGAGGAAAGATAGGTATGATGAATTTGAAAAATGTTCTTAGTTTAGAAAAATGACGCCAGCCCCTCTATTTCGATCGCTAATAACTCGGCTCCTTAGCCCTATTACTGGTTTGCCAAAATCAATCCGAAGTGAATTTATTTTATTTTTGCTACATGCTTCATTGTACTGACTAATAATAATATGCATTGTTTGTATAAATAATAGTACAATTAGATTAATTAAGATTAATTAATTGACTGTGTGTCAGAAGGCTCACCACTACTATAAATAATTCTGTCAGAGCGATTAAGAAATAGGATTAAAACAATCGAATGAAGAGTTTAAAACGATGAAAGATCGTCGTGCGGAATTAGGTTAAATGTCTGAAAATTATACTAAATAGTTTCTTAAATTCATTTATTATCTTTCTAAATATATCAAATAGGATGGAATACATAATAAATTAAACAAAAACATAAACTAAAAATATAAACTGAGTCTGTAGGACCCTATGAGCTCACGTTTAATTTCATTTTTATAAATTCCCATGGTGACAAATATGAAGGAAACGCTTGCAAGAAATTACTTAAAGAATCAGATAGATTACTAGAACGTGAAATCTGTCAGGTCATCGGGGGGCCGTTGCAGATTTTATCATTTTTCGCAGCTTTTAAAACCATGGACAAAAGTATAAATTATTGTTTTGGTGTAAAAAGTATTCACTCAGATTTGAAGCAGTACATAAAAAATCTAGAAAAAACTTTTCTTTTCTAGAAATGTGTCGGAGATTTTCAAATTTCACATTACATGAAGCCATATTAAAGAGTTACTTGATCAAAACGTTGACAATCGACAAAAAAGTTCGGAGTAAAATTCTACACAAACCAAATACCTTCACTGATGAGAATTTAAAAAAGGCAATGCATACTAATACACACAAAATTTTTCTAGATAGTTCTGGTTTTGACGTCATGATCTAATTTGTTGTGAGTATTGTATGTTGGTTAACGTTTTTTGGCTCTAAAATGCATGAAACAAAATCAAAAATCTACCCCTATTTTCAGAAAACCACCTCCTTGAAAAAAATAAAATTTGCGAAATCCAAACTGCAATAGATTTTTGGCTCATTTTAGAGTCTCAAATGCTCTTAACATTATATTAGAAAAACCACCCCTGTGTAAAAAAACGTCAACCTAATAATAAAAACTTAAACCTTGATGTTGGCATTTTTGAACAGCCCAAAAATCAGAGACTCCATTTACACCGTAGAATTCGAAAAATATCAGAGATTATAGTAACACTGTAATATTCCGAAAAAGATTGTTTTGAACAAAATTATGTTTGATTGTTAAAAGGGTACTGGTTTTTAACGTCGAGTGTTGGCGACCAAAAATCGGAGTAGGTATTTTTAAGAATCCCAATAATCATAAACTCTACTGAGAGTGGAAAATTCTCAGAAATATTAATTTTTGACAGTCATATATACATGGTAGAGAAGGATTGATTTTATAAGTTAAGGGTTGAAGCCCCAAAAACGGAGTGGATATTTTCGAGGAGACCAAAAATCAGAGACTAAATTAACACTACAAAATTCTTCTCTACCACGTAGATATGACTTTGTCAAAAATTAATATTTTTGAGAATTTTCCAGTCTCAGTAGAGTTTATGATTATTGGGCTTAGTGTTACTATAGTCTCTGATATTTTGCAAATTTTACGGTTCAAATGGAGTCTCTGATTTTTCGGCTGTTCAAAAATGCCAACACCAAGGTTTAAGTTTTTATTATTAGGTTGACGTTTTTTACACAGGGGTGGTTTTTCTAAAATACTGTTAAGTGCATTTAGGACTCTAAAATGAGCCAAAAATCTATTTCGTTTTGGATATTGCAAATTTTATTTTTTGCAAGAAGGTAGTTTTTTTAAAATGGGGGTAGTTTTATAATTTTTTTTCATGCATTTCAGAGCCCGGAATAAGCCCAAAATTCTAGGGTTCTTTGTTTTTCCCGAATTTTATTTTTTACATAGGGGCTGGTTTTATATTTTGTAGGGGTGGTTTTCGGGAATTCGTTGTTGGTGCATTTGAAAGCCCAAGAAAAGCCTCAAATTTTGACATCAAGAAATTTAGGAATTTCTTTTGTGGAAGTATTAGCTTGATAGACCTCGACCACGGTCATTCACCAACGATAGATCCCGACCCGAACGGAAGTCCTACGTCATCCGATTGCACATAACAAAATTGCACATGTAGACGGAAAAGAGGGTATTTTGCACCTCCTTGGACGTTTACACCTAATTATGCTTGAGCACGAATTTTTAGTAAATAATTTTCCGCCGAATGACCACCAAAATTTTGTTTTACCTTCCCATTTCCAGGCTCGTCATCATTAACTTTCAATACTTCTTTAAAATACCTAAAATACTTTCAAACAAAGCAATTCAAATAAAATCTAGTGCTGTGGGGGCTAATAGAATATCAATAAAAATGATGATGCTTAACGATCGAATGGGCTGTCTGCACCACTTGAAAAAAATTGTTTACTGTTAACTTTGAAACTAGTGGTGGGGTTTCTGAAAGGTGGGACGTCAAGTTACGCGTTCTTTAGAATTCCAATCTGGCACGGCTCCTCTTCAATTTTTTTGACTTTGACCTAGAAAGTGAATTCCCACACTGCAGCTACCACAAATATGATGAAGATTTTGAAATGTACTAATCTTGACCAATCTTTTCACTAAGTATGTTAATTGTTCTATTTCAGGGCGATAATGATCGCTTAAACCTCAAAACTTTTTAACGAGAATAAGGAAATACCGCGAAGAAGATTTGCAGCAAAAAAATACCTTAGCTTTTAAGTATTACTTTTACCATAAATATCTTTGTTATAAGTAAGTTAAATTCGATAAAGTTAAATCAACTATACGAGATATAATCGTGTAACTAAAAACATTTTTACTACAATTTATGTGTTTCTATCTTGAAATTACAAAAATTTAAGTGAACAAACAATGACCCCTTATCGGGTAGAAGTTATAAAAGTTAGTACACGCACTAGACGTCTATCGTGCCAGTTCGTAACACATTCTTGAAAAATGACGATTTTGGTTCTCTGCCATTGTGTTTTCTAAAAAAATGAAGATTTACACCAAAGTTTTATTCCTTGCATTAGTTGGTTTCCTGAATTTTGAATGTAAGTTTAACTGAATAAAGAAATTATTGTATATCATCACTACGACACGTCTGTTCTCAAACTTGTCGACTGAAGAGCTTCTTATTGGAATTTTTTTTTTTTAAGTTTCCTGCTTTGAAAATAAAATTTTTTTATTTAACGCCGTACTTGAGGCGGCTTCAATTTATTGTAATATACAAGAATATGAAATCCTCCATGAAACTATCGGATTTTCTTGTGAGAATTACGAAATATTCTATATTCTTGCTCCTCACGGTTTTTTGATGAAATATTCTTTAAGACAATACAGTGCCTAATAAACTAATAAATCAGAAACGTGCTTGCATTTTTCAATTTAGAATTAAAACCGCAGAAATTAAACGACTTCAAAATGAATGTGCGTTAATTCTGAAATAGTACATGGACTGCTTCCCCCCCGTTTTCCGCGCATACTAATACTTTTAATATATATATATATGGTATTTATTTGAATAAGAATTATTGCTCTATACAAAAAAGTTACAGCTTATAATAATAAAAATGATCATAATAGAAATTCTAACTGTTGTAATTTACTAATTTATTTACTATATATAAAATTGGCTTTCGGTAGTAAAATCATATTTATTGAATCTCGCCATTCGCGTTCGGATATTTATTTGTTGCATTTGAAATACTTCAATAAAAATTTATCACAAAGATCTCTTTTAGATCGCACTGTTTATTTGTGTCTTCATATCTCGAATTCTATACTTAATTAAGTATAGTTGAAGTTGAAGTTTCTCAAAGCCTTGTAGGCTGTAAAGTACACATTCTCACATACACAAGTTCAATTTTTGACAGGCATTTGTAAATGTATATTTTATGAACCACCTTGAAATGAATAAAAAATCACAAACATTTTTTCAGACATTTTCTCAATCTCCGTTGATATGGACGATAGAATTTTGTTTTTTATATTATTTTTTGTGGACAAAGTAAAATATCCCAGAAGTCCTCTTTTACACTTTTTACATATCTCACGTCTTTTGGCGTAATATTAAAATTTTCAATATAATTTCTCGTTCAGACTTTTTTTCGTATTTTGCGTCATTTTCTTCAAAATTTAAATGTTTTAATGTCAAATTTCTGAAAATTCTGATACTCTCTCAATCATATATGATGAGAATGTAATAAATTATCAAAAATTAGTGTCTATTTTTTAGGAGAACAGCTTTTATCTATTAATTTGTTTTCGCACCTTTTGTCGTTTTTACACAAATTGTTTATTTTTTAATTCTCAATATTATTTTTCAAGAATGAAACAAAAACTACGCATTCTATGAAGAATTGATTAAAAAAAAAATTTTAGATCTTTTTTAGGATCACAATATTCGTTCATTTATTTTTATTTATATCTTGCATAGTTTGTCTACCAAATAGAGTTTTGGATTTTTAATTATTTTTTGTGCAATAGAAATTTGAATTTTCGATTTTTCAAGAAATTTTGGAAAATGATGTAACTTTTTAAATTTTTTATCCAAAATGGCCGACAATTTTTGCCAGAGTTATCATGTTTACGGATGGATGGCCGGATGGACAGACAGACGGCTTTCAATTGGTCTAGTTCTTTTAAATTTAAATACCATTTTTTGTCCTCCGTCCGCTAAACGTAACTTTCCGGCCGCTGCGCAAAACAAAGGTACCCCTTTCCGGTTCCGTCGAGCAAAAAAAAAAAGTATGCCCGTTGGGCATTCGAACCCTGCCTAAACAACACAAAACATAAAGCAACATTTAAAAAAAATGCATTTTTAATCAAACGGTTTATTTTCCAACAAGGTAAATTTATTTTTTGATGAAAACGATGAATTTTCAACCAAAAAGATGAATTTTCTGCTAAAAAAGAATAAGGTGGTTTAATTTTCAATTAGGCATAGATACATTTTTAACCAAAGGAATGAATGTTTAACAAAAAATATCGTTTTTTAAGAGAGTGGTTAAGAATTTAATCAAATAGTTGAAGTTTTAATCAAAACATGTAAATTAAAGAAAATTGAATAGTCAAATTATCATTGAAAATATTAGTTTATAATAAAAACTTACTTTCAGCCAAAATTTTTTTTTTAACCTGTAGTTAAATTATAAAGCAAAAAAGATGAATTTTCAAATACAAATTTAATAGGTGCTATTTAAAATAATGAAGATTTTTAATATATATACCAACTGCCAATTGTTATTTGTTAAAAATTCATATTTTTGTTTACAATTGAACTTCTAAGTTCACTTCTAAGTCCAAATGTGCTCGGTTAGCGCTGGAGATCGGATCAAACTTTTTTTTGCACCAAAACATTTAGAAGACATTGTAGAATCTATTAGGACGTAGAAAAATTCTTTCACATCTAAAGAAGTTTAATTGATTTTCAATTGTTGAAAACAAACGATTAATTAAACAATAAAAAATGTTTTTACTACCGAACAATTTTTTAGCATAAACTATACTTCGCACCCACAATTTTTACAATTGAAGTATTGAATTTCGAAGAACCGTTAGCGAGTAATTTATTTTTGAAAAAAATAATCAAAAAACTTGATTGTTAATAACTTTACAACAAATGAATTCGTTGCAAAAGTATTTTAGGGGAGATATTTTGATACAAAAACAATTTGAAAACTGTATAAATTGATTGACAATAGAACTATCGATTTAAAAGTGGCATACTTGAGATATTCTTACCCACAAATTATTTTTCGATTTTTCTCCGTGCGTACTAATGAAAAACTCACGTTACTAAGTTCGCAATTACGATCTATTTTCTCTTAACTGGAAATTTCAAATTCGCCCTAAACGACAATGCTACTTACGTCAGATTTTCCTGGATACGGAAGATATGAAGCTTATTATAATCTCAGAACATCTTTCAGATTCAACAAGATAAATAATTATGAATTAATAATGAATGATAAAAATAAACTTGATTTTGTAAAATTTTTGGAAAAGACGGTTTTGTTTTCTTGCATTAATGTCAATTTTCTTTACAAAATCAGTTGTAGGTGGAATAACAGGACTTCCTCCATTGCAACAGAATACTATATTCGTAAGAATGTGGGATGGCACTCTTTATCGTAGCTGGATCCACCGCCTGCCGGATACCCATGTACCCTGGTTCCTGAGCCCAAATTTAGAGCCGCTCTATACTGATCTTTATTATATACGGACGGCACAGTTTCATAATTATGCTTCCGTGCTTGTTCGTTTTGATGCAGATCCCCCTTATATTGATCAGTTTCATATTCCGCAGGAGGCTTTTATGAATATAGGCAATAACCAAGTTTATTCAGCGATGAATTTCGAACGGTACGATACAGATGAACATAACCATACAAGTGCAAGCGACGGTGTAGAAGCTAATTTTCCAGATGCCAACCATATCTACGTAGCATTTGTACACAAAGGAATATATAGATCAGTTTTACAGTGATTATAATCTTGATCAAAGTGATGAGATGGATTAGACTTGTAATTTTCAAGACGAAAGTAAAGATTTTTAAAACCTGGCAATTTTATTTTCTGAATTTATCATAATTACCTGACACAATATTTTCACCTAGTTTTTTCTATTTTGTTGTTCTGTAATTATATACATAAATTGTATAAATAATAGTTGCGTAGACGTGCGAATACAAACAACTCGTGTTTGAAGCATATCAAACAGTGAAAAGATATTTCTTGTGTTCCTGAAAACTACCAATATAAAAACATTTTAGAGGGTTTTACAGTATTTAACCTAAACCAAGGATTACTCACTAAGTCATTTGATAATATAGTTCTAATTATCTAATCAGTTTTCATTTAATTATTTTTTTTGTAAGCTTCCTTAGCAGCAATGTGAAAACGGCAAAGTATGAGTGAATTCAAGCTATGAATCAGGGCACCAAATTAAAAAAAATACAGGAAAAACCAAAGTTGAAATTTGTTGCATATAGGACTTGAAACGGTTAAAAATTAAACATATTTCGGTGAGAGTTGTACCGAGGTTAGGAGAATAATTCTGATCGCGTCTATTGCGCCACGCTGAAGTGAAATAATTTACTTAAATAGTTCTTTCATCATTTAAATAATCCTTGTTTATTTCGGTATGTAGTAAGTCTAAAAGAACCGGCAGAAACAACTTATTTCACTAAATTTTTGCACCATCGAGCTTTAGTTTTGAATTGTCTGTCAAATCATCATATACTAAACAACAGTAGCCAAAGTGGGGTAGAATTAGCTTCTTGACCAAAAGTATCCGAGTAAAGTTAGCTAAAATATTCTAGAGCTTTAACCTCTTCCGTAAAAGGGATAGTGAGATTCTGAATACAATGGGGTGGAAATGGTGCCAGAGTCTTAGGCGACGGAGATGAAGTGGATCCAAAAAATGGTCTGAGTTTCAAGAGGATCGAGACTAAGTCCAGGCCCCGATGATAAAGTTATACATATTCTCCAAGACTAGAGCAAGTAATCTAAGTATTAAAGAAATTGGTCCCAATAAGTAAATTCTGAAATAGCCCACATATTTTAGTAGCTGCTGTGTAGAAGTAGACTTCCAAGGTCAGAGATAAACCAATTTAAGAGTAGAAGAGTAGAAGAGAAGAATTCAAACAAGAGCAACAATATTTATCTCAATATCATACGTTTCTAAATTAAGATCCTTTGTTACTTTAGATGTCAGTGGACTAACGTATTTCGGAAAATTTGTAAAGTGGCTGGTCAACAATTTTTTTAAGTCGTTTATACAGTACACGTAAGTTATAAATTGGAAAGAAGTCTTTTAGAGAATAAGGCTTACAAATTTTATATTTGGACAAGTAACAGCCTATTTCCAGATATCTGGAAAGATACCAACCTGAATTGAAGAATTATAAATATGCGATAAAATAAGAAAGATAATTAGAAGGCCTAGTTCAAATATTTTGATTGATATTCTATTGGTTCCAATAGATTTCGACTTAAAAATTAAGTGAAAGGACTTAAACATTAAATTTAAAGAGGTAGTGGAAAATTATGATAACAAATCTGGAACTGGGAAACGCAAAAAAAGTCTTTAAAAGTTAATCAGGTTGAAAGTTAGCAGTTGTAGGTTTGTGCATGAGCGGAATGATTTGCTCACGTCTAAGGATCTGCTAAATATCCTTTTCTTGTCTCTATGTGCAATCTCGTTATAATTGTATTGACTCAACTCATCGCTAACCGCCGTTTGAACAAGGTTCCTAACTTTACGAAATTGACCTTGCGTCATAATGCTTTTTGTTATTTTCAAAAGTCTGCACTTGCCATCACGTTCCCTCATCAGATATTTAATTTCGGATTTAATCCAGGGGGCAGCTTTATTTACGTTTTTAGAAACGTGTTGCCGAGATAACTTGTTCAGTGCGAAGAGTTAATAATTACTTAGAGCCTCGATCTTATTATTTATATCTGTATCTAATAATATTTTTTCGCTGCAGTTCATCTGTGCCCACAATGACCCTTGTTTCTTCGCAGACAAGCTCGTCGAGTTTAAAGGGCCAGCATTTTTATTAAGCTAGTTTTTCGGCGGTGTTAGAGGTTTAAGAGTTTTGCTCAGTTTTTCTAATGAATTGACTTCGTTAATTTTGTTGGTCATTTTGTCACCGAAAAGGAATTTTCCTCTATCTGATTTATTTAAAATGGGTATAATTCATTTGCTGTATCCAGAGGTGGTAAAGGTATGTGTAGCTATTGTCTCTGCGTAATGAAGGTCCGTTATTAACTGGTCTGCATCTGACAAAAGTTCCAGCAGTTTTATGGCATCGAGTTGTTCTTCGGATTTTTCAAGCATCATATTCATTGCTGTTCCTATAGGTGACAGTCCTGGAAATTTTCATCTCTTTTGATGGCCTTTTCGCTCATTGACAGTAACTTAAATGGATGGATCTGTGTGGGATCCAAAAGAATATTTTCTTTCTGGGATATGTTTTTAACAGTTTCTATTTATTTTTTGATTTAAGACCAGTGGCGAGCCAAAATTGGCATCTCCACACAATATCCATATGTAAATTAACCTCAGAGGTATCAAGCATTGTAGGATCTGGTCCTAGAACTTCTAGTTTCTCACCATCGACCTTTGTAAATGATTCATCAGTTTAAAAAAATAGAGAACGTCTATTATCTAAAGATGCTGATGATGGGCCAAAATAATATCTTCGAGAAGTGAAACGAGATTTTCTATATCTTATCCTTGAATAAATGCGGGAATAACTTCTTCTGATTTATAAAAAAAAACTTCTGATCTTTTTTTAACTTTTATAACAGTTGTAAATATAATTATTACAAACCTGTGCAGTTTTTAAGCGGAGTTTTGTACGTATATTTTAAATTTAACCAAAAAGTTGGAAGCTCATTGAAGAAACTGAATAAGCTTAGAGAATCGTTTAATATTATTCAGAATACTAAGAAATTAAAAAGCTGTTATTCTTGATTCACATTAAACTTTTATTTTAGGAATTCTAGACCATGATTGATGTTATTATAACCACTTAAAATCCTGCAATAAATTGTAAATTGAAAAATTCCGTATGTTACAAAAAAAAAATCATGTCCAGAAAAAATTCAGTAATGCCAGCAACAAAGAAAAAATCTATTAATCTATTTGGGAAAGCAGTATAGCCAACCATTTTAGGCAGAAAAAGAAACTAACACAGATATACACGAATTGGGGGCAAATAATTTTTATTCTGCCGTTACGATACAAAACGAACTTGTAAGATCTCTGGCATAATAACTGTATAATTATAATAATTGTTCGTTTCGATAGTTTCCAGGTTCAACAATAGTTTTTTTTATTTCACTCTACATTCTACTGGAATATTCCTTAATACAGAACTAAACAATTTTCAAATAAATGTACATACTTTAATTCTGAAATAGAATATGAACTTTTTCCCCCCATTTTTAAAATTTTGTCACTTTGAAGAACTCGCGAGTATAACAAAAAGAATATAAATAAAGAATGGATATATCTGAAAATGTAATTCATAAGGGTCCTAAAAAGTTAAAATAATTTGCCATCGATTGACAACCGCCTCTAGTTTTCACGTCAGAAAAATCCTAATAACGGAATTTCTATTTTTGTAATTTTAATATTCGTGTAGATAACAAGTCTTCTTCAGGTGTCGGAAAATCATAACTCTATCGATAAATTCTAACAGCCTCTTATTTGTCAATGCTTAGGACATGGCGCATGTAGTTTGCTAGACCCATGAATGAGATTCAAATTAATAAATTAAAAATTAAAAAATATTATATTAGTTACTTTTATTTGAAAAACTCAGAAATCTGTGCGTCTAAACGAGTATAATCCTTGAAAATTAAAAAAAAATTATAATTGCAACTTTCTAGAAGGATCTCCTAAGCCGTTAGAAATACGTAAAAACCTATAGAAACCGGATGTGCGAATATATTTCCAAAATAAGATAATTGAAAGCATAGATAGGGCAACATGGGAGGACAGTATAAGAAACAAAGATATACAGGGCTCCTGGATAATGTTACGGGACATCCTTGTTAGATGTACGATCAAAGTGTGTGGTATCGCAGTTGTAGGAAGAATGTCAGGTGATGCGTGGTGGAATGATGAAATCCAGGCTGCCCAAAAAGCAAAAAGAGAAGCGTAAAGGAGATCTTTGAACATCCCAGGTCTTAGCAATGAGGAAAGACATAGACGTAGAAATGATTATAGACGCGAAAACAGGATACTCAAACGATTAGTTAAGTAACGTAAAGAAACGACTAGAGCAGAAGAAGAGATGAAAATACAAAATGACTTTGAAGGAAGCAGGAAACTACTTTACAAAAGTATGAAAGGAAACGAAAGTACAGAATTTGTCAACTTGAGAAACAGTAGGCGGGAAATGGTATATGATGCAGACGGAATACTAGCGGCTTCAGAGACTATTTTAGGAGACAATTCGGAGATGAAGCTATAGGACACCACAAATGCGATGTTGAACACGATGCGATGGAAAACTCAATTGAGAAAGTCTGTGTCACTGAGATTAGGGATATAACTAAGAACTTGCAAAACGGTAAGGCAGCCGGGGTAGACGGTATTAACTTTGAAATGCTTAAACACGGTGGCGCGTGCATAACACATAGGCTGTGCGAATTGATAAATTTATGTTTCGAAATGGGAGACGTCCCAGACGATTGGAAAATACCGATTATCGTACCAATATACAAGAGAAAGGGAGATAAAAGCGACTACAATAATTACGGATGGACTGGATTACTAAGGACCGTAAGTAAGATGTATTCAAAAATACTTATTTTCAAGGTAATGAAAATAACAGAAGCAAAGCTTTAGGAAGTATAAAGTGATTTTATGCCAGGAAGGTCATGTACGGATCAAATATTTAGCTTAAAACAAATAACAGAAAAAAGTTTTAGAATAGGAAAAAAAGTTTTCTGTTCTTTTGTTGACCTAGAAAAAGCTTTTGACAAGGTAGATAGAAGTATAGAAGTGACAGTTTCGATATTATTCAAGGAGTTAGAGAGGGATGCGTTATGTTTTCATGGTTACTTATATTATTTATGGACAAGTGTTTAAAAATGGCTCGCTTCGACGAAGAGGGTGTGGATCTCGAAACAGTAAGGGTACGTGGGTTAGCGTTCGCAGATGATAAGGTTGTTATGGCAGAGTCCATCCAAGACTTACAAAGAATGTTGAATAAACTAGATGCAAGCATGAAAAGCATGGGCCTCAAAATTAACGCAAATAAAACAAGAACTATGGTGTTTGAAGTAAGAATAGATCCAATAAATCTAAAATGGTAATACATAATTTTATATTTGTACCGACCGTACAATATGGTAGCGAGACATGGACTTATCAAGAAAAAGATAAGAGTGAATTTAACGCAATTGACATGAGATTCATGCGCATAATATGCGGCAAAACCCTGATGGTCAAAGTAAGTAACGAGATAATTCTAAAAGAATTTGGTGCAGGGAAGTATGCCAGTACAGGAACGTAGGGCGGCAAATAGTTCATAAAAAGAGTGTCAGTAGAGTTTGTGACGCCTGAAACAAAATACCGTAGCCACTAATGGGCCCAAGTGGAGAAACTTACATAACGACTTCATGAGGTTCTTCGCTTGGGGTAATTGCTAGATAGATTGATCAGCAACCTGGGTCGGAGCAGTGTTGCGGAACGAACGTCTTATTTACTTAAATAACACGAGAATTCTGGATCAATCTAAAAAGCTCTATATCTTCCACACACTACTTCTTTCCCCTAACGAGTGAGTCACGCCTACCCCGAAAGGGAAATGGCTTAATGGTATAATAAAATATAGAAATAAAAAAGTTTGCTTTACTATTAACAAAGATTAGCTTTCATGACAGTTAGAATGACCCTTTTTGTTAGGACAGGTACGTATATACTCGAAGTTATAAACCGCTTGTGTTAAAGTCACAAAAATTCGACTCAATAGATAAATTTATGTCTTAAATCTATTTCAAGATACAGGCCCTCATTTGATCCTCCATAGATGTAAGTAAATCTTCTTTTGGACATAGTTGGCCTCGACATCCTCTTTTGATTCTCGTAGAACCTGCGTGGATCTCTTTTCAACCTCTTTAGCCCGCATTGCATTAAAAACTTATATAATGCAAAGAATTTCTCGTTCAAGATCTAACCTAAAATTTATGATTCGATATAATACCGTCAAACTTGTACAATTTCAAGATTTTTATTTAAGCTCGTTGAATCTAGGAACAAGCCTTAAAATTAAATTCCCTTATTTTACTCCATAAACATTACGATATTTTTGTTGTGGAATTCGTCTCTTTTAGTTAAAAGTTCCAGTCTTTGGTTGCAAATTCAATTATTTCATTGAAATTTTTTAAATAAAATTTTTGTTTATTTTTAAAAATATTTTATTTTTAAGGCTTTCGATTAAAAACAATAGCATTTGCATATCTCTGTATCTTAAACGAGTTGATTTCTTAAATTCGCGTTATTTATTTAACTAGAAAAATGTTCGTGAATTTGTTGAAACTGTGAAAACTGGAAAGATACATTATTTGAAATTGAAAAATAATTTTGAATTTTACAGAACGATTCAAATCTCTTTAAAGTTACACAATTTACAGATTTTAGCGTTAGCAATGTATAATTAAGTATAATTGTACTATTTTGAAAATCTTTTATTGATTCAATAGAATTGTTTCATTTCGATGTATATAAAAATTTAACAATTATTAATTTAGAAAAAATTCGAGTAAGTTAAGGTAAGATTTTCCAATTTTAAAAAGACTCAATCCTACTTTAACACTGATGAAGATTGCAAAGTTTTAAAACAACAAATATATTTTTGTTAATTTCAAATAAATTTTTTCAATATTTTTTGGTTTTATATTATGTCCATATCCTCCTTCTCTAAAGATTAAAATTTTTGTTTCATCCTCATTGAAATCCAAATCCTTTATCTCGCAATATTCCCATAATCCTTCAGAAATTTTCCTCATTCCCACAATCAAGTCAGTAAAACAGGGCAAGCCTTCTTTATATGCGAGCAGCAAAAGTCTAAGCAAGTCTTCTAACGATACTCTTCTAATAAGTTTTGCAAGAAACAATTCCTCTTGATCAGCGTTTAACAAGCGTTTATTCCCTTTAAGGCGCTTCCTCAGGCTGGATAATTAGCCATGTATTTATCGATCAAGCATTTCTCCTACAATTCTGAATTGTATGATTTCGAATTTCTAGCACAAAATGCAACTGCCTAAATACAGGCGTGTACAAAGACCTTTTTTCGCAAAATGGCCTGGTTCTTCTTTTATTGCAATTAAATAAAAATTTGATGCATTTTGCGCGCCTGGGATGTAGCAAACGACCACCATGAGTTCTTTTGATTTTAATAAGAATTCTAAATCATTGAGAAGATTTACTTTTTCCTTGATTTGAAAAAAAAAGTTATGAAAATTTCGAGCCAATTATGCATAAAAAAGAAAAAAATATATTTTATAACTGATATATTTTTCACAATATCAATTAAATATTTTTCAATTTCTTGAAAACTTCTAAAAATTCTAAGTATATTTAATACTGATTTTAATTTTTTGTAATCACATGTAATAATTATTAATTGTAAGCTGCTGACATTTTAAAAATATTTTATAGATGTGTATTTTGCCGCTCAAATTAAAAATCTAGTTTTTCATTTCGAAGATGATTGCTTCCGTCGAAAATGGAATAATGTCCAACAAAATAGTTGAATTTTTAAACGAAAGAGACTAATTCTGAACGCGGAATTTAATAGTAAAATTTTCAGATTAAAATGTGAGCTTTTAATCTAAAAGATCAAACTAGCTGTTCGAAATAGACGAGTGTTCATCAATATAGTTGATTTTGCTACCCAAAAAAAGATTACTTTATAGTAAAATGTAGATAATATCAACAAGAGTAAAAAATTAATCTGGAAAATTCCGGGGTTTCCTCTAAAATCTAGGGTACTTCTTGGTGTTCAAAAATCTGGGCTATAGTTCTCGGTTTTCCCAGCCAGTGACCACCCGACTTGAAGTTGTACATTTCTTTAATTTTTTGTCATTTAAAATATGTGGTTGACTTTTTTTCAAGTCAAATATTTAGCGGTTGATGTTGATATTCCAACGATTTTTCGATCGCACCTGGTGTGATAATTCTGAAAAAAATGAATCTGAAAACAATGATGAGGAGAGTGGAGCTGAAAGGTAAACATAGAAACATAACCTACAAATTCTTGAAGTATTTGTAGATTCGCTTAATCTGGCATTAAATTGAGCCAGGTATTGATAATAATTATAGCACAAATATACAAAATGTACAAACGGATTTTAAGGTGAAACACTGAACGCGATGCACACATGTCAAGGAATAGATAATAAATTACACAAAAACGTATAAACTAAAAATATAAAATGAGTCCGTAGGAGCCTATGAGCTCACTTTTAATTTAATTTTTTTAAATTCCCACTGGTGACGCACACGAAGGAAACGCTTGCAGGAAATTACTTAATGAATCAGATAAATTACTAGATCGTGAAATCTGTCAAGACATCGGGTGGCGTATGTAGCTTTTATCATTTTTCTCAGCCTTTAAATCCATGAACAAAAGTATAAATTATTGTTTTGGTGGAAAGAGTACCCACTCAGATTTAAAGCAGTACATAGAAGATCTAGAAAAAACTTTTCTTTTCTAGAAATGTGTCGGAGATTTTCAAATATCACATTACATGAAGCCATATTGAAGAGATACTTGAAGTTTTGCATGAAGAGGAAGGTTTCAGCTTGCTGTGTGATCAGACTGGCGATTCTATTCATTAAAAGTTCATTGGTCAATCTAATCTGCAATTCTTTCGAAAGGTACTAAGTAGATAGACTAAAAAAATACAAAAACATAGACACAAACCAAATACCTTCACTGATGATAATTTGAAAAAGGCAACGCATACTAATACACATAAAATGTTTCTAGATAGTTTTAGTTTTGACATTATGATTTAATTTGTTGAGAGTACTGTGTGTTGGTTAACGTTACATTACTTTGTCTATTTACAACTTTCACACTATTGTTTTATTTTTTTAATAATGAACAAAATGTTTCGCAATCGCGCTCTTATATTAAATCAGCTCCTTAATGCCGTATCGAAGTAATCCATAATAAGTGTTTTCGAGTCGATCCAACAGAACACTTTGTACCCGAAAAAATGTTTTGGTTGGTTTGTGAAATTGGCAAAGATGGATCCTTCGGAAGCTACGAACACGGTCATTCACCAACGATACAGTCTGTCAAGTTAAAGCGTGGGTGGCTTTACTCGCAGTCGGTAAGGTGTATCGACATGATTTTGGTGTCAAAATATTAAGAAGAGCTCCCTCT
>NC_046659.1:148510789-148518245 GCF_010883055.1 Belonocnema kinseyi | reverse complement strand
ACTTAGGAGATGACGCATTTAGTCTTACAGGCGCGTATTTTAAAGAACGATTATAAATTAAAGTGAAGATTTGCTTGCCATAGATAACGTGCGATTCTGGAAAGAATATTACTGAGGAAGGTTTTAGAAAACAATGTCTTTCTTGTCTTAAGTTTTTGCATATCGTGTGTTGTTTGGCTTAAAATTTGCATTTGCCATTGATTTTTTCAATCTTATGCATACTATAACTCTGATAGTATTCTTTTTATCGAAGAAAGTCATCATGGGAAATTGTTTGCCTTTCTGAGTATTCAAAATAGTCGCAGATACCATTTTTATATATAACGAAAATGTTCCTGAAATTTTGGAAAATGTTCTAACTTTCTAAATTTCAGGTCACATGTATATCAAACTTGACTTCGCCTCGGCCGGTAATTACATGTGATCTGAGACATTTCGTCTATTATTGTCCTTCGCGAAAAAAATTACGATGTAAGATGACGCTTAAACGCTATAAAAAATTGGACAAAATTTGAGTCAACATTTTACGCTGAGCAGTCAGGGTTAACAGAGGAATATTTTTTTCATTTCTTCTCTTTACACATTTTATATGAATAGGTGGTTATCATATATGTAAATATATCATATTAAGTTAAGTTAATTAACGAATTTTCAAGCAAAGAATGAAACATCATTTTCAAAAAATGAATTTTTTAATAAAGTTGATCAACTTTAAGCCAAGAAATAGGTAAACGATTGGTTAATAAAATATTTTGAATAAAATTATTGTGACTGTCATATTAAGTATAATATGAAACGAATTTTAAACTCAAATGATAAATGGTAAAAAAAATTGCATTTTTAATCAAGCGGTTCATCTTTCCATGAGGTAAAGTTATTTTTTGATGAAAACGATGAATTTTCAACCAAAAACATGAATTGTCTGCTAGAAAAGAATAAGGTGGTTTAATTTTCAATTAGGCATAGATACATTTTTAACCAAAGAAATGAATTTAAAAAAAAACACAAAAAATGAATTTTTAATAAAATAGTTAAATCTTCAAAAAAGTATAGTGAAATTTTCAAGCAAGAAGATTAATTTTCTACAAGAAAAGTATATTTTTTTTACAAGTCGGTTCAAATATTCAACCTGCAGTTGAATTAAAAACGAAAAAAGAAAGAATTTTTAAATAAAAAATTTAATGGTTGCTTCTTAAAATAATGAAGATTTTTAATTTGAATACCAACTACTAATTTTTATTTGTTAAAAATTTATAATTTTTGTTTACCATTGAACTTCTAAGTTTGAATGTTTGAACAGATTTGTTTTAGAATATTTTTCTTGTTGAAAATTAATCTTCTTTTTGAAAATTACACTTTACTTTATTGAATATTAAATTATCGCGTCCAAATCGGATCACGGTCACAAAAAAATCAATATCTTTTGAACTGCTGCAAAATACAAACTTTTTTTTTCACCAAAACATTCAGAAGACATTGTAGAATCTATTAGGATATAGAAGAATTCTTTCACAGGCGGAGAAGTTTAATTGATTTTCAATTGTTAAAAACAAGCGACTATTTAAAAAAGAAAACAAATGTTTTTTACTATCGAACAATTTTTTAGCATAAATTATACTTCGCACTCACAATTTTTATAACTCAAATAATGAATTTCGAAGAACCGATTGCAAGTAATTTATTTCTAAAAAAATAATCCAAAACCTTGATTGATAATAACTTTGCAACAAATAAATTTGTTGAAAAAATATTTTAGGGGAGTTATTTTGATAAAAAAACAATTCGAAAACTGTATGAATTGATTGACAATAGAACTATCGTTTTAAAAGTGGCATACTTGAGATATTTTAACCCTCAAATTATTTTTCTATTTTTCTTCGTGCGTACTAATGAAAAACTCACTTTGCTAATTTTGCGATTACGGTCTATTTTCTCTTAACTGGAAATTTCAAATTCGCTCTAAACGACAATGCCACTTACGTAAGATTTTCCTTGATACGGCAGACATAAAGTTTATTATAATCTCAATACATCTCTCAATTTTAATAAGAAAAGTAATTATTAATTAATAATGAATTATAAAAATAAACTTGATTTTGTAAAATTTTGGAACAGACGGTTCTGTTTTCGTGAGTGCGTAGTACATTCTTTTTTGAGCTTTGATTTTTCAAATTTTCGAAACATTTAAGGTTATACAGTTCAAAATATTTATGCATTAATGTCAATTTTTCTTACAAAATCAGTTGTAGGTGGATTAATAGGACTTCCTCCATTGCTACAGAACACTATATTCGTAAGAATGTGGGACGGCACTTTGTATAGTGGATTTATCTACCGCAGTCCTGATACGCACGTACCCCGGTTCATAAGCCCAAATATAGAGCCGCAATATACTGACCTTTCTTATATACGGACGGCACAGTTTCATAATTATGCTTCCATGCTTGTTCCTTTTGGTGCAGCTCCCCCTTATATTGCTCATCTTCATATTCCGCAAGATGCTTTTATGAATATAGGCAATAACCAAGTTTATTCAGCGAGGAATTTTGAACTGTACGATCCAGATCAACATAACCATACAAGTGCAGGCGAAGGTGTAGAAGCTAATTTTCCAGAAGCCAACCATATCTACGTAGCATTTGCACACAAAGGTGTCTATAGATCAGTTTTACAGTGATTTTAATCTTGATCAAAGTGATGAGATGGATTAGACTTGTAATTTTCAAGACGAAAGTGAAGATTTTAAAACCTGGCAATTTTATTTTCTGGACATATGATAATTACCTGAGACAATATTTTCACCTAGTTTTTTCTATTTTTTTGTTCTGTAATTATATACATAAGCTGTATAAATAAGAGTTGCGTAGACGTGCCAATACAAACAAGTCGTCTTTGAAGCGTATTAAACATTGAAAAGCTATGTCTTGTGTTCCTGAAAACTACCCGTGTCAAAACATTTCAGAGTGTTTTACAGTATTTCATCTAATACTGTAAGGGAAGAACATGTTACCCATCATTTCGAAATGCAGTATACTGTTACGAATTCAGCAAAGAATAGATAGCAATAAATATTTTTGTGGGCGAAGGAGATAGTAAGAGTCAATAAAAGAAAATGTTGAATTTTGCGTATTATTTTCGTTTACGAAAGCTTTTTAGAAGCATACTAAAATCGTTGTTCGCTAACCAAGGATTACTCACTGAGTCATTTGATAATATAGTTATAATTGTTCAATCAGTTTTTATTTAATTATTTTTGTTGTGAGCGACCTTAGCGTCATGATGAAGTGAGCAAATTTTCGTAAAACATGTAGAATCAACAACAGAAAACAAAACAAAAATTGTGCTTACTGATAAATCTCTTCCGAAATGAATTATACTGTTTTAGACAAATTGGAACTTACTCAATACCCTTTAGCAAAAAGCGCAAAAAAACTTGACCGCTGAGATGCCCCCATTTTCTCCAATTTAATGCAGCTAAACGACGATAGATAGCGCTGATGTCGCAATTCTTGCTACATCTCGAATAAAATTGAAGCAATGATAAGATGAAAGATTGTTTTATATTTGGACAAGTAACAGCCTATTTCCAGATATCTGGAAAGATAGCAACCTGAATTGAAGAATTATAAATATGCGATAAAATAAGAAAGATAATTGGAAGGCCTAGTTTAAATATTATGATTGATATTCCATTGGTTCCTATAGAATTCGACTTAAACATTAAGTGAAAGGACTTAAACAGTAAATTCAAAGGGGCAGTGGAAAATTATGATAACAAATCTGAAACTGGGAATGTAAAAAAAGTCCTTAAAAGTTAATCAGGTTGAAAGTTAGCAGATGTAGGTTTGTGCATGGGCGGAATGAGGTGCTTACGTCTAAGGAGCTGCTAAATATCCTTTTCTTGTCTCTATGTGCAATCTCGTTATAATTGTATTGATTTAAATCGTCTCTAACCTCCGTTTGAACAAGGTTCCTAACTTCACGAAATTGAGCTAGTGTTATAATGCTTTCTGTTATTTTCAAAAGTCTGCACTTGCATTCACGTTCCCTCATCAGATTTTTAATTTCAGATTTAATCCAGGGGGCAGCTTTATTTAAGTTTTAGAAACGTGTTGCCGAGATAACTTGTTGAATGCGAAGAGTTAGTAATTACTTAGAGCGTTGATGTTATTATTTATATCTGTATCTAATAATATTTTTTGCAGGAGTTCATCTGTGCCCAAGATGACCCTTGTTTCTTCCCAAAAGGAGTTTTCCTCTATCTGATTTGTTTAAAATGGGAATAATTCAATTGCTGTCTCCAGAGGCGATTAAGGCATGTCTAGCCATTGTCTCAGCATAATGAAGGTCCGTTATCGACTGGTCTGCATGTGAAAACAGTTCCAGCAGTTTTATGGCATCGAGTTGTTCTTCGGATTTTTCAAGCAACATATTCATTGCTGTTCCTATAGCTGACAGTCCTAGAAATTTTCATCTCTTTTGATGGCCTGTCCGCTCATTGACAGTAACATAAATGGATGGCCCTGTGGGGGATCCAAAAGAATTTTTTTCTTTTCTGGGTTATTTTTTTAACAGTTTCTATTTAGCATTTGATTTAAGAACAGTGGTGAGCCAAAATTCCCATCTTCGAACAATATCCATTTGTAAATTAACCTCAGAGGTATGAAGCGTTGTATGATCTGGTCCTAGAACTTCTAGTTTCTCACAGCCGACCTTTGTCCTTATATCACTTCCGTCCGCCATTTTGTGTTCATCATTTCAATGACTATTTGTCCCTTATTTGGCTTTGTTTCTCTTCTCCTTAGAAAGAACTTCTGGAAAAGTATACAATTGGATTATACCTGTACCTATATACAGGATAACCAGTCATCAGGTCGGCACTTTTTTGTCTTATGAATGAGCCTTGACGTCTATAAAACATCAGAGTTCTCTCATCTTATGAAGAAGGCTTGCCGCGCGTAAAAATTGTAAATGACTCACCAGTTTAAAAAAAACAGAGAACGTCTTTTCTTTAAAGATCCTGATGAAGGGCCAAAAAAACATCTTCGAGAAGTGAAACGAGACTTTCTATATCTTATCCTTGAATAAATGCGTGAGTAACTTCTGCCAATTTATAAAAAAAACTTCTGATATATTTTTCTATGATCTGATCCATTATTACAAACCGTTACAGTTTCTAAGCGGAGTTTTGTAAGTATATTTTAAATTTAACCGAAAAGTTGGAAGCTAATCAAAGAAACTGAATAAGCTTATAGATTCCTTTCATGTTATTCAAAATACTAAAAAATGAAAAAGCGTTCATACTTGGTTCACATTAAACTTTTATTTTAGGAATTCTAGACCATGATTTATGTTATTAAACTATTTAAAATCCTGCAGTTAATGGGAAATTGAAACAAGCCGTATGTTACAAAAACAAATAAAGTCCAGAAAAAAATTCAGTAATGCCATCAACAAAGAAAAACTCTATTAATCATTTTCTGTTTAATTAAGTTCTGTTTTTCGAGTTTAACATTCTATTAAGGAAAGCATTAAAGCTTAACCTACATAGAGGTTTAACCTATCCTAACCTAACTAAACCGGACCTAACCTAACCTAGCCGAATGAAATTCAACCACACGTGTAGCTATGTAAGCGTACGGTTCTCAGTCTTAAATGTGTGCTATATTTAATAGGTTAACTCAGTCGTAACCTAGAAATGAATCTAACTTAACAGAATCTAACGAAATTTTGCTTCACGTAACACAACTTAACTTAAGTGTTCCCGTTGTAACACAATAAAATTCATTTCATTGTACTACAGGTGCTTAAAAATTTAGACGCATATTACTCATTTGAAGAAACTTAGAACTACAAGTAGAATTGACCCCATTTCAATTAACCTGACAATGTTTGTATCAATTAAAATGTAGAATTTTAACTTAAACATGCAAATGAATAAGAGTTTTATACAAAATTTTTTTCTTTCTGCTTTTCTTAAACTCAAGGGATATATTTATACTATCTTTCGTGTTTACATTTTATCTTGCATTTTATCGTAATTAAATTGATTTATAGTCCTACTTCAGTCTATTTTATGCCTGCTATAACGTGTCCTTTTTTCTTCATTTGTAGGTTGAGATCGAGTTAAACTATTAAATATAGCACACATTTAAGACTGAGAACCGTACGCTTACATAGCTACACGTGTGGTTGAATTTCATTCATCTAGGTTAGGTGAGGTTAGGTTTTGTTAGGTTAGGATAGGTTAAACCTCTATGGAGGTTAAGCCGAAGCTGAATGAAACGGGACCACACAATCAGTTTAATTGTGTTTTGTGAGGTTAGGTTAGGTTAGGCTAGGTTAGGGTTATTTCTAGGTTAGGCTCGAGTTGACCCATTCGATGTAGCACACAGGCATTATTTTGAAATTTATTTGTCTCAGTGCATGATTTTTCGCCATTTTTTGAGGTTATGGCTCAACCATGACGTGATGGGCTATTTTTGATACTGAATTTGAATTCAGCGCCCCAAAGTCCATAGGAATCCGTGTATCTTGTTACCAGACCCGCACACTGATTTTTTTTATGTGGCTGTGTAATTTTTATTCTGCAACAATATTTTTTTTTTCATTTTACGCTACATTCTACCGGAATATTCCTTAATACAGAATTAAACAATTTCCAAATAAATATACATACTTTAATTCTGAAATAGAATATGAACTGTTTTCCCCCGTTTTTCAAATTTTGCCACTTTGAAGACCTCGCGAGTACAAAAAAAAGAATAAAAATGGAAAACAGATATATCTAAAAATGTAATTTATAAGGGTTCTGAAAAGTTTAAATAATTTTAAATCGATTAATAACCGCCTCTAGTTTTCACGTCAGAAAAATGGTAACAACGGAAAGTATATTTTTGTAATTTTAATATTCGTGTAGATAACTACTATTCTTCACGTGTCAGAAAAACATAACTGTATCGATAAATTCTAACAGCGTTTTATTTGCCAATGCTTAGGACATGACGCGTGTAGACTATTAGACCCCTATTTTCAAGGATGATTACAAATTCAAGTAAAGATTAAATTTTGGCCTCGAAAGGTAAACGGGTGTTTACTTGTCGTAAGTCGAACATTGTCTTGGCTGAGATGTTCGAACCTTTTTTAGCTCATGAATGAGATTAAAATTGATAAACGCAAAATTTATAATTATTATATTAGTTATTTTTTTTTGAAAAATTCTGAATCTGCGCATCGAAACGAGTATAATCCTTGAAAATTTCAAAAAAAAATTGTAACTTTCTAGAAGGATCTCCTAAGCCGTTAGAAATACATAAAAACCTATAGAAACCGGATGTGCGAATATATTTACAAAATAAGATAATCGAAAGCATAGATAGCGTCTCATTAAACTACCGGTAAAAAAATCTGTAAAGGTAGTGATCAAGATTGTATATTGCGCGTCAGCGTGCTTATT
>NC_046659.1:148509659-148510689 GCF_010883055.1 Belonocnema kinseyi | reverse complement strand
TAAGATAATCGAAAGCATAGATAGCGTCTCATTAAACTACCGGTAAAAAAATCTGTAAAGGTAGTGATCAAGATTGTATATTGCGCGTCAGCGTGCTTATTCGATTTGGTGGGTGAAGTCTGGATATAAAGGTGTGGTACTGCTGTTCATCTTTCTACCAAAACCGAGAATTGTTAGCGCGATATCCATGCTCAACATGCATGTCATGTCTCATTAAACTCAAAATTGCATGCGTGCATATTTTAAAATTTCAAGCATCGTATTCAAAACTTATATAGTGCAAAGAATTTCTCCTTTAAGGCATAACCTAAAATTTAGGATTTGACATAATAAGTCGGACTTGTACAGTTTCAAGATTTTTATTTAAGTTCGTTAAAACTAGGAGCAAGCCTGTTAGGTAACTGGAGGGTCTTCGAAGAGACGAGGTGGGTCAGAGAGAAACTGTTGATTTTCTCCGACCCACCTCTCCCTCCGCTCTAGACTTCTCTTAGCGTCGGATAGTATCCGTATTCTCTCAACATTCTCTCTACATTTTGGCCCATGAACCAGGGTAAATATGTATTGTCTCTGCGTTCGATCTATCCGCGAAAAGTAGTCCGTCCCAAGTTTTTACGAAAAGAGTGTTCTCTTTCAATGGAGGATGCATGTATGGAAGCCAGATACTTCATGATTACCTAAAAGAAAAATAAGGCATGCGACGAAAAAGTGTTAGGTAATGTAAAGTTGGAGAATGGACTTTCATGAAATCTGCTTAAAAATGTTACTTTGCACGTCTGTTTGGCAGCCGCACGATTTTAAATATGTCCCGAAATCTTTATTTCACTTCATTGATAGTTTGTTTTATAGCAGACTTGGGTCTTTTTTGACGCATTCTTGTATAAAAAACAATCACTAAAAACAAACTCAAGGCAATAGCTAATTACTTTAAATTATTTATTAATAATGTAATATTAGAATTTTGTACTATGTAATTAAAAATATAAAATATTTATCTTAACTACAAATACTATAAATCAGTACCGAATCAGTA
>NC_046659.1:148508085-148509559 GCF_010883055.1 Belonocnema kinseyi | reverse complement strand
TCCAGAATCGCACGTTATCTATGGCAAGCAAATCTTCACTTTAATTTATAATCGTTCTTTAAAATACGCGCCTGTAAGACTAAATGCGTCATCTCCTAAGTATTCAAAAATAAAAAGGTGTAAGAATTTATCGAGACAGTTGAGATTTTCTGATACGTGAAAACATTGTCATCTAATCTTTTCTTAGTGTACGTTACATATTTTTGTTTAAAGTATTCGTTTACAAGAAAAACGGGGGAAGCAGTCCATATACTATTTTAGAATTAACGCACATTCATTTTGAAGTCGTTTAATTTTTGTCGTTTTAATTCTAAATTTAAAAATGTAAAGCACGTTTTCATTTATTAGTTTATTCGGCACTGTATTGTCTTAACACGTATTTCTTCAGAATAACCGCTAGGAGCAATATTGAAGAATTCTTCTTAATTCTCACAGGAAAATGCGATAATCTCATGGAGCATTCCGTATTGTTAGACAGTTCTTGTATATTGCAATAAATTGAAGCGTCCTCAAGTATGGCGTTAAATAAACAAAACTTTATTTTCAAAGCAAGAAACTTCAGAAAATAAAAATTCTAATAAGAAGCTCTTCAGTAGACAGATTTGAGAACATACGTGTGACAGTGATGATATACAATAATTTCATTATTAAGTTAAACTTACATTCAAAATTCAGGAAACCACCTAATGCAAGGAATATAACTTTGATATAAATCTTCATTTTTTTAAAAAGCACAATGATAGAGAACCAAAATCGTCCTTTTTCAAGAATGTGTTATGAACTGGCACGATAAAAGTCTAGTGTGTGTACTAACTTTTATAACTTCTACCTGATAAGAGCTCATTGTTTGCTCACTTTAATTATTGTAATTTTAAGATAGAAACACATAAATTGTAGTCAAAATGTTTTTAGTTACACGATTATCTCTCGTATAGTTGATTTAACTTTATCGAATTTAACTTACTCATAACAAAGATATTTAGGGTAAAAGTAATACTTAAAAGCTAAGGTATTTTTTTGCTGCAAATCTTCTTCCCGGTATTTCCTTATTCTCGTTAAAAAGTTTTGAGGATTAAGCGATCGTTATCCCCCTGAAATAAAACAATTAACATACTTAGATAAAAAATTGGTCCCGATTAGTACATTTTAAAATCTTCGTCATATTTGTGGTAGGTGCAGTATTGAAATCCACTTACTATGTCAAAGTTAGAGAAATTAAAGAGGAGGGGTACCAGAATGGAGTTTTGAGGAACCCGTAACTTGACGTCCCACCCTTCAGAAACCCCACCACTAGTATTAATAATTCAGTGAAACGGATTATCAAAGCTGTACCTAAACCATTTTGATGGCAGAGTTGGAGAGGTTAAAAGATTTCGACTCTCGCAGAAGTAACTTATGGCTAACCATTTCAAAAGCCTTTGAAAAATCAAACAGAACAAGAATCGTTATTTACCTATTAGCCATTGCTAATTTC
>NC_046659.1:148506678-148507985 GCF_010883055.1 Belonocnema kinseyi | reverse complement strand
AATCAAATTTAATACCAACATTTTTCTGTATATCACACCTGAATTAACCGATTTCGTGGTTCACACACTTCTGACCCACGAACAACCCTCGAATTTCCTTTATATTTTCATGTGGCTCCAGATAGGGTCCTCCCTATCGGAACCTCGATGACGATCTCCTGGGGTCGCCTGGCAGGAACCCTAACTCTACTTTAACGTAAGAGACTAAACGGGGGGGGGGGGGGGGGGGGTAGTTCTCGCGGGCCAGAGAAATTATTCTTCTAAACGTCCAGGCCTGCGAAAGATAAAAATTCACTTATTCATTAACACCATGAAAATAAAATCAAGTTACATTTACTTCCTATATTTGTCTGGCAACTTTCTGAAAACCTACTGAGACGCTGGAAGAGAATCGATCCTGGAAACCCGCGCAATGTGTAAAAAAAACTCAGGCGAGAGACCGGCGTCCCATGCTCCGACCTCCTCTTTTATAGGAAATTCCTTTGCCAGGTAGTTTGGGAGATTAGTGTGACCCAACTTATCATTGTTGGCCTTTGAGCTGAACGTCCCTCCAAATTTAGAGTTACGCGGGCGTCTCCGCTGATTTCACACTACTCTTTTTTGCAAGACACGCGACAAATTTTCAAATAACCGCGAACCGGCGTCGAGGCGAGAACGGCACTTAAAATCGGTAAAATAACGTCCACTTCCTTTGAAGCCGCTTGGTCGCTGTTGCTCAGTCCTTTGCGTCCATCGTTCCAATTTTTTTTCTGACTTTCCTGAGACATTTTTCAAGGAACATTTTTGGTTATAACCGTACTCCACGGTTCTCAAGCTGAATCTGAAGAGATGGTAATAGACCACTCTTAGTGCCGCATTGTGCTTTTGGGTGTAGGATGTTTCCGCATGAGTTTAACAATTAAATATTATGTATACCAAATGCTCGGGGTGTACATAGCACGCACTGCAGCTGTTATCGGGAATGTGTTGGCTCAAAATGTGGTGACAGTATGTTGAGGTAGAAATTACAACGTCTTGATATACCAAAATGAAACCCTTTGTGCCAGACTTCAATCCGGGTGATTAAAGGAAAACAAAAGTTAGATCACATGGCATTGACTAATCCTCCACATTTCTGTGGAATATTCCGTGCATCCTGTTATCGAGGAGCTGTTCGCGAAAGTTTTTCTCTTGTGCTTTCTTAATCTGCGCTTTTAGGAGTGAGAACTCGAGGTAGATAAGATTTGATGCATTTTGCTCAGCCCTAATACTAAAGTTATGTCCGAGTGTTTCAGCAGCCTCCTTCGCTGCTTTCTACAAAAACGCTC
>NC_046659.1:148504831-148506578 GCF_010883055.1 Belonocnema kinseyi | reverse complement strand
CTCGAGGTAGATAAGATTTGATGCATTTTGCTCAGCCCTAATACTAAAGTTATGTCCGAGTGTTTCAGCAGCCTCCTTCGCTGCTTTCTACAAAAACGCTCCTTTACCCACTTCTTCGTGCTTCCTGACCATTTTAAGAAAAGGGTCTCTTCCATTGGCGACTCTATGTACTGTACCCAGAATAATCCTGATGTGAAGACATTTAAGATTTCATATTGCGCGACCACCTTGACGGCGTGAGATGTACAGTCACGGAACAGAAAACTTAAGATGCATGCTTTTGTTCATTTGCATAACCTTTCTTGTCCCAATATCAAGGGATCTGAGTTCATTCTTCGTCCATGGAACCACTCCAAATGAATATAGTACTACTGGGACCGCAAGCATTTTCGGTGCAGATACTTTGTTCCTCGCTGACAGTTCGGAAGACCAAATTAGCCGGAAAAGCCGTTTGTATCTGCTTTGGAGAGTATCCTTTATAGATGTCACATCCTGAATGTGGTTCTGTGGCACGCCCATGTATGCATAAGTCTCTCCAATGCAAAGGTGTCGTACAGCGCTTCTTTCGACGAACTTAGGGTCTTGAAGAATGTCATTAAGTTTCCCTGGCTCCAAATAAATCTTGGCGCATTTGCCTATCCCAAATTCCATTCCAATTTCATTATTATATCGTTCGACAATCCGTAGAGCTAGATGTAGTTGCTCTTTGCTTTTGGCATAAATCTTAAGAACGTCCATGTGAAATACATGAGTGAGCTTGTACTTTCGATCTGCATCTATGCCGCAGAAGTACATGTCGGAATGTCGAATTGCTAGAGATAGTGGCAATAATGTAAGGCAAAAGAACAGTTGGCTGATGGTGTGGCCCTGAAAGACACCTCTCTGAAAGGTGACCTTGTTAGCTGTCACACGATTTTTTCCAGATGATATAGTAAATCTGGTCTTACAGAGCGGCATCAATCTTTCTTTGCAAATAACGATTTGCGGAAGAACCTTTAAGCTTTCCAAAAGACAGATGATGAGTCTATGGGAGATCGAATCGAAAACATTCCGATAATAAATCCAGGCTATCGATAGGGCGCGGTGGTAAAATGCTGCAACTTTGCAAACACATCTATCGATGATCAGGTTCTCCCGACATCCCGCTACGCCTTTCTTTGAGGCTCGTTGTTCATAAATTTCTTGCCACACAGGTTCAAGTGCCCTAACAATCCTATTGGCCTATTAAAAATGGGGAAATTTTCTAATTTAATGCTTACCGTAAAACTCCAGAATTCTAAAAATAGAAACCATTAAAAATGAAGAAATTATTTTATTTTGACATACCAACTTTTTTAATTGAGCTTTCAAGGTCAAACTTTTTCAAAAATTTGTCATATACAAAATTTTGCATTTTAAAGTACATACGTTAAATTTCAAACGTTTCTGTTTTTCATTTGTTAATATTAGACAATTGCCTCTAATCAATGTTTACGGTGAATTATAGTTTGTTTTACTTTTATAAAAATGAATATTATAATTAATTTTTATTAAAAAAAATAAATCGTCTTGGTTACGAAATTCTTTTTCATTGAAGATGTTCATCTTTTTATTTGAATATTTGAACTATTAGATAGAATGTTGAACTCTTGTTAAAATAAATTCGTTACTGATTCGGTACTGATTTATAGTATTTGTAGTTAAGATAAATATTTTATATTTTTAATTACATAGTACAAAATTCTAATATTACATTATTAATAAATAA
>NC_046659.1:148503312-148504731 GCF_010883055.1 Belonocnema kinseyi | reverse complement strand
TACTGATTCGGTACTGATTTATAGTATTTGTAGTTAAGATAAATATTTTATATTTTTAATTACATAGTACAAAATTCTAATATTACATTATTAATAAATAATGTAAAGTAATTAGCTATTACCTTGACTTTGTTTTTAGTGATTTTTTTTATACAAGAATGCGTGAAAAAAGACCCAGGTCTTCTATATAACAAACTATCAATGAATTGAAATAAAGATTTTGGGACATATTTAGAATCTTGCGGCTGCTAAACAGACGTGCAAAGTAACATTTTTAAGCAGATTTCATGAAAGTCCATTCTCCAACTTTACATTACCTAACATTTTTTCGTCGCATGTCTTATTTTTCTTTTAGGTAATCATGAAGTATTTGGCTTCCATACATGCATCCTCCGTTGGAAGAGAACACTCTTTTCGTAACAGCGTGGGCGGACTACTTTTCGCGGATGGATTAAACGCAGAGCCAATACATATGTACCCTGGTTCATGAGCCAAAATATAGAGAGAATGTTGAGAGAATACGGATACTATCTGACGCTAAGAGAAGTCTAGAGCGGAGGGAGAGGTGGGTCGGAGAAGATCAACAGTTTCTCTCTGACCCACCTCGACTCTTCCAAGACCCTCCAGTTACTGTCGAACACCGACCCAAACCAGAGAAAGTCGAAGTATTTTGGAGAGAAGTCTACGAAGTGCAGTATAGACTGGACGAAGGCTCAGATAATATAAATAGCTTCAAGGAGATGTGTGATGCCATCATAACACCTGATGAAGAATGCCCACCCATCACTACCGAGGAAGTGAAAAATGTATTAAGACCGATTTTTTTCTTTCTTTCTTTCTTAATCTTGTCGTCGTTATCTAATGCATCTATTGCAGAATATTGCAATAAAATTCCTTAATATTTTAATGATTTTTTATTTTTCTTAACCCGTTTTTCTCTAACAAGGGGAAGGCTGACGTTTCAAGTATATTGGAAAAATAACACTATAGTATAACATAGTATAAAACTATAGTGAATTTAATTTCAAGGCTTGCTCCTAGTTTTAACGAACTTAAATAAAAATCTTGAAACTGTACAAGTCCGACTTATTATATCAAATCCTAAATTTTAGGTTATGCCTTAAAGGAGAAATTCTTTGCACTATATAAGTTTTGAATACGATGCTTGAAATTTTGAAATATGCACGCATGCAATTTTGAGTTTAATGAGACATGACATGCATATTGAGCATGGATATCGCGCTAACAATTCTCGGTTTTGGTAGAAAGAGGAACAGCAGTACCACACCTTTATATCCAGACTTCACCTACCAAATTGAATAAGCACGCTGACGCGCAATATACAATCTTGATCACTACCTTTACAGATTTTTTTACCGGTAGTTTAATGAGACGCTATCTATGCTTTCGATTATCTTA
>NC_046659.1:148502132-148503212 GCF_010883055.1 Belonocnema kinseyi | reverse complement strand
AATCAAATTTAATACCAACATTTTTCTGTATATCACACCTGAATTAACCGATTTCGTGGTTCACACACTTCTGACCCACGAACAACCCTCGAATTTCCTTTAAATTTTCATGTGGAGCCAGATAGGGTCCTCCCTATCGGAACCTCGATGACGATCTCCTGGGGTCGCCTGACAGGAACGCTAACTCTACTTTAACGTAAGACACTAAACGGGGGGGGGGAGGGTAGTTCTCGCGGGCCAGAGAAATTATTCTTCTAAACGTTCAGGCCTACGTAAGATAAAAATTCAGTTTTTCATTAACACCATGACAATAAAATCAAGTTACATTTACTTTCTATATTTGTCTGGCAACTTTCTGAAAACCTACTGAGACGCTGGAAGAGAATTGATCCTGGAAACCCGCGCAATGTGTAAAAAAAACTCAGGCGAGAGACCGGCGTCCCATGCTCCGACCTCCTCTTTTATAGGAAATTCCTTTGCCAGGTAGTTTGGGAGATTAGTGTGACAAAACTTATCATTGTTGGCCTTTGAGCTGAACGTCCCTTCAAATTTAGAGTTACGCGGGGGTCTCCGCTGATTTCACACTACTCTTTTTTGCAAGACACGCGACAAATTTTCGAATAACCGCAAACCGGCGTCGAGGCGGGAACGGCACTTAAAATCGGTAAAAGAACGTCCACTTCCTTTGAAGCCGCTTGGTCGCTGTTGCCCAGTCCTTTGCGTCCATCGTTCCAATTTTTTTTCTGACTTTCCTGAGACATTTTTCAAGGAAGATTTTTGGGTATAACCGTACTCCACGGTTCTCAAGCCGAATCTGAAGTTCGCTGTTTGCTTCCGTCGTCTTGCTGCTGTTTTCCGTCGGACGTTGCCAACTTCCTGCGAGGCCACCGTTGATTGGTTGGTCTCAACGGACGACCTCCAATTATGTCTTTCGCCAATGCGTATTCAACCCTTTCACTTATGGATTCTGGTGAAAGTCTCTGGTGCTGTCTGTTCCGTGTTTATAACTTTCAGATAGTTCCTAGCTTTCGCGATTAAGTTGGACTGTACGTCGTCAGGATTCCACCATCTCGACTGGTC
>NC_046659.1:148500062-148502032 GCF_010883055.1 Belonocnema kinseyi | reverse complement strand
AAGAGGGAGCTCTTCTTAATATTTTGACACCAAAATAATGTCGATACACCTTACCGACTGCGAGTAAAGCCACCCACGCTTTAACTTGACAGACTGTAAATGGTCTTTATTTTTATAAGAATTATTGCTTTATACAAAACAGTTACAGATTATGACAATAAAAATTATTCTGATAGAAATTCTAACTGTTGTAATTTACACATATTCATTTACTTATATACAATTGGCTTGCGGTAGTAAAATCATATTTATTGAATCTCGCCCTTCGCGTTGAGATATTTATTTCTTGCATTTGAAATGCTTCAATAAAAATTTATCACAAAGATCTCTTTTAGATCGCAGTATTTATTTGTGTCTTCATATCCGGAATTGCATACTTAATTAAGTATAGTTAAAGTTGAAGTTTCTCAAAGCCTTGTAGGCTGTAAAGTACACATTCTCACATACACACGTTCAATTTTTGACAGGCATTCGTAAATCCATATTTTACGAAACACCTTGAAATGAATAAAAAATCAAAAACCTTTTTTCAGACATTTTCTCAATCTGCGTTGGTATGTTAGCAATAGAATTGTGCTTTTTATATTATTTTTTATGGACAAAGCAAAATATCCCAGAAGTCTTCTTTTATATTTTTTACGTAGCTCACGTCTTTTGGCGTAATATTAAAACTTTCGATATAATTTCTCGTTGAGACTATTTTTCGTATTTTGGATTTTTCATTATTTTTTGTGCAATAAAAATGTGAATTTTCGATTTTGTAAAAAATTCGAAAGGTTGTGATGATCAATCTTGCAGGGCTTTTAGAAAACAATGTCTTTCTTGTCTTAAGTTTTTGCATATCGTGTGTTGTTTGGCTTAAAATTTTTATTTGCCATTGATTTTTTAAATCTTATGCACACTATAACTCGAATAGTATTCTTTTTATCGAAGAAAGTCATTATGATAAATTGTTTGCCTCTCTGAGTGTTCAAAATAGCCGCAGATACCATTTTTATATATAACGAAAATGTTCTAACTTTTTAAATTTCAGGTCACATGTATATCAACCTCGACTTCGTCTCGGCGCGTAATTACATGTGATCTCAGTAAAAATTTTACGCTGAGTAGTCAGGGTTAACAGAGGAATATTTTTTTCATTTCTTCTCTTTACATATTTTATATGAATAGGTGGGTTTAATAAATGCAACATGAAAATATTTTAATTTGATTAATTTAAATGTTAATAAATGAATGTGCAATTTGTGATTTATGTTCAAATATTGCTACCCAAAAATGTAATAGATTGATCACTCCCAGGTGCATTGTAAGTGAATAAATATTTAAATTTATATTTAATTTCTCAGATTAAGAGAATAATTAAATTATTATTATTATTATTATTATTATTATTATTATTATTACACCATTAAGCCATTTCCCTTTCGGGGTAGGCGTGACTCACTCGGCAGGGGAATGGAGTAGTGTGTGGAAGGGATAGATATTTTTCAGATTGATCGCGAATTCTTGTGCTATTTAAGTAAATATCACGTTCGTTCCGCAACACTGCTCCGACCCAGGTTGCTGATCAATCTCTCTAGCAATCACCCCAAGCGAAGAACCTCACCAAGCAGTTACGTAAGGTTCCCCACTTGGGTCCATTATTAGCTAAGGTCTTTATTTCAGGCGTCGTTCACTCTACTGACACTCTTTTTATTAACTATTTGCCGGCATACTTTCCTGTCCTGGCATACTTCTCTAGCTTCTTTTATGTCCATGCATTTTTTCATGCAGGCTCTCGCGTTTCTGTGACTTCCTATGTCTTTTCTAAGTAGGGTCTCATTCACACATTCTAACCATTCTTTCCGCGGTCTACCTCTGGGCACGTGACCATTTACTTTACCTTGATACACTTGTTTCGTTAGTCGTTCATTTGGCATTCTCTCAACATGTCCGAACCATCTTAACCGATTTCTTTCCCATGTGTCTAC
>NC_046659.1:148498753-148499962 GCF_010883055.1 Belonocnema kinseyi | reverse complement strand
TACTTTTGTTTCCTTTCATTTTTTTATAAAGTAGTTTCCTGCTTCCTTCAAAGTCGTTTTGTATTTTTATCTCTTCTTCTGCTCTGATTGTATCTTTACTTTGTCTAACTAATCGTTTAAGTATCCTGTTTTCGCGTCCATAATCATTTCTACGTCTACTTATTTCCTCATTGCTAAGACCTGCGATGTTCAGAGTTCTTTTGTACGCTTCTCTTTTTGCTTTTTGGGCAGCCTGAATTTCATCATTCCACCACGCATCACCAGACATTCTTCCTACAACTGCGGTACCACATACTTCGATTGTGCATCTAACAAGGATATCCCGTAACATTGTCCAGGCGCCCTCTAAATCTTTTTTTTTATACGATCCTCCCATGTTGCCCTATCTATGCTATTTGTAATAAACAGACCCCTTTCTAAGCATAGACCAACTAATTTATGTCCGTTATAGTTTGTTCTTGGATCCCCAAAATGACCTAATACTCTTTCTGTATCCTGATTTTGGATGCCCACCCAAACGTTCATGTCTCCTAGTAGAATTATTCTTTCCCCATGTTCGCAGATGTTTATTGTGTCATTTAAAGTGTCCCAGAAGGCGTCTTTAACTTCTCTAGGATCACTTGCAACCGGCGCGTAGCATGCTATAATAAATAGTCTTCTGATTCCTACTTTCATTCTAGCCCACATCAGTCTGGGAGACAGGAAGCCATGGTCTCCGAGATGCTGCTTTGCTCTTTCACTGAAAATGAGACCTACTCCTTGTTTACCATGTGATTCACAGTCTACTCCTGACCATATTTCGAATCCGCCTATCAACACGCCGTTTTTATGTCTTTAGTTTCGCATCCCTTTTTCTTTGTTTCGGGCACGCATAAAATATCTAGTTTCTTCACGTCCATAGTTTCACGCAATTCTTTTACCTTGAGATCATTTACTCCCCTAGCATTCCAAACACCCAGTGTCCATTCGTCGCCTGAAACATGACCTTTAGATTTTCCGTGTGCATGCCTTTTGTCATTAAATATTCCAAAAACTTCAGTTAATAAGGGAGGGTCGGGAGAGGGGTGGAAGTAGAACTGGAACCGAGAGAGTCGTCTTGGGTTTGTGTTCTTGTTTTCATGCTGAGAAGGTCACCAGCCTTCAGCAGCGTTGTGATATATGGAAGTAAGTATCTGGCCATCCTCTCAGACCGTCACCAAAGACATATAT
>NC_046659.1:148487651-148498653 GCF_010883055.1 Belonocnema kinseyi | reverse complement strand
GTGTGTTTATTTTAGGCCTATATCTTTGAATTTACAATAAAAACCGACCACCCCCCGGCCCGGTTCAAAATCTCGGCGTTATTTTTAATTTGTTTTAAATTTCCTTTGTTTTCTTTCTTTTATCGTTTTTAATAAAGTTGATCAACTTTAAAGCCAGAAATAGGTAAACAATTGGTTAATATGATATTTTCAATAAATTTATTTTGACTATCATATTAAGTATAATATGAAACGAATTTTAAATTCAAATGGTAAATGGTAATAAAAAAATGCATTTTTAATCAAGCGGTTCTTTTTTCCATGAGGTAAAGTTATTTTTCGATGAAAACGATGAATTTTCAACCAAAAAGATGAATTTTCTGCTAAAAGAGAATAAGGTGGTTTAATTTTTAATTAGGCATAAATACATTTTTAACCAAAGAAATGAATGTTAAAAAAAAAACAAAAAATGAATTTTTAATAAAATAGTTAAATCTTCAACATAGTATAGTGAAATTTTCAAGCAAGAAGATTAATTTTCTACAAGAAAAGTATTTTTTTTACAAGTCGGTTCAAATATTCAACCTGTAGTTGAATTAAAAACCAAAAAAAAAGAATTTTTAAATGTAAAATTTAATGGTTGCTTCTTAAAATAATGAAGATTTTTAATTTGAATACCAACTACTAATTTTTATTTGTTAAAAATTTATCATTTTTGTTTACCATTGAACTTCTAAGTTTAAATGTTTGAACAGATTTGTTTTAGAAAATTTTTCTTGTTGAAAATTAATCTTTTTTTTGAAAATTACACTATACTTTATTGAACATTAAATTATCGCGTCCAAATCGGATGATGGTCACAAAAAAATCAATAACTTTTGAACTGCTGCAAAATACAAACTTTTTTTTTCACCAAAACATTTAGAAGACATTGTGGAATCTATTAGGACGTAGAAGAATTCTTTCACAGGCGAAGAAGTTCAATTGATTTTCAATTGTTAAAAACAAGCGATTATTTAAAAAATAAAAAAAATGTTTTTTACTATCGAACAATTTTTTAGCATAAATTATACTTCGCACTCACAATTTTTACAACTCAAATATTGAATTTCGAAGAACCGTTTGCAAGTAATTTATTTCTTAAAAAAATAATCCAAAGCCTTGATTGTTAATAACTTTGCAACAAATAAATTTGTTGCAAAAATATTTTAGGGGAGTTATTTTGATAAAAAAACAATTCGAAAACTTTCTGAATTGATTGACAATAGAACTATCGTTTTAAAAGTGGCATACTTGAGATATTTTAACCCTCAAATTATTTTTCGATTTTTCTTTGTGCGTACAAATGAAAAACTCACTTTGCTAACTTTGCGATTACGGTCTGTTTTCTCTTAACTGGAAATTTCAAATTCGCTCTAAACGACAATGCCACTTACGTAAGATTTTCCTTGATAGGGCACATATAAAGTTTATTATAATCTCAATACATCTCTCAATTTTAATAAGAAAAGTGATTATTAATTAATAATGAATTATAAAAATAAACTTGATTTTGTAAAATTTTGGAACAGACGGTTCTGTTTTCGTGAGTGCGTAGTACATTCTGTTTTGAGCTTTGATTTTTCAAATTTTCGAAACATTTAAGGTCATACAGTTCAAAATATTTATGCATTAATGTCAATTTTTCTTACAAAATCAGTTGTAGGTGGATTAACAGGACTTCCTCCATTGCTACAGAACACTATATTCGTAAGAATGTGGGACGCCACTTTGTATAGTGGATTTATCTACCGCAGTCCCGATACACATGTACCTCTGTTCATAAGCCCAAATATAGAACCGCAATATACTGACCTTTCTTATATACGGACGGCACAGTTTCATAATTATGCTTCCGTGCTTGTTCGGTTTGGTGCAGCTCCCCCTTATATTGATCATCTTCATATTCCGCAGGAGGCTTTTATGAATATAGGCAATAACCAAGTTTATTCAGCGATGAATTTCGAACGGTACGATCCAGATCAACATAACCATACGAGTGCACGCGAAGGTGTAGAAGCTAATTTTCCAGAAGCCAACCATATCTACGTAGCATTTGCACACAAAGGTGTCTATAGATCAGTTTTACAGTGATTATAATCTTAATCAAAGTTATGAGATGGATTAGCCTTGTAATTTTCAAGACGAAAGTAAAGATTTTAAAACCTGGCAATTTTATTTTCTGGATTTATCATAATTACCCGACACAATTTTTTCACCTAGTTTTTTCTATTTTTTTGTTCTGTAATTATATAAATAAGCTGTATAAATAAGAGTTGCGTAGACGTGCCAATACAAGCAACTCGTGTTTGAAGCGTATTAAACAGTGAAAAGCTATTTCTTGTGTTCCCGAAAACTACCAGTGTCAAAACATTTCAGAGGGTTTTACAATATTTCATCTAATACTGAAAGGGAAGAACATGTTACCCATCATTTCGAAATGCAGTATACTGTTACGAATTCAGCAGAGAATACAAAGCAATCAGTATTTTTTGTGGGCGAAGGAGACTGTAAGAGTCGATGAAAGTAAATGTAGAATTTTACGTATTATTTTCGTTTATGAAATCTTTTTGAAAGCATACTAAAATCGTTGTTCGCTAACCAACGATTACTCACTAAGTCATTTGATAATATAGTTCTAGTCGTTTAATCAGTTTTTATTTAATTATTTTTGTTTGAGCGTCCTTAGCGTCATGCTGAAGTGAGCAAATTTTGGTAAAACATGTAGAATCAACAACAGAAAACAGAACGAAAATTGTCTTTAGCGATAAATCTCCGAAAGGAATTACACGATTTTAGACAAATTGGAACTTACTCAATACCGCAGTTGTAGGAAGAATGTTTGGTGATGCGTGGTGGAATGATGAAATTCAGGTTGCCCAAAAAGCAAAGAGAGAAACGTATAAGAGAACTTTGAACATCGCAGGTCTTAGCAATCAGGAAAGAATTAAACGTAGAAATGATTTTAGACGCGAAAATAGGATACTCAAACGATTAGTTAAGGGACGTAAAGATACAATTAGAGAAGAAGAAGAGATAAAAATACAAAACGACTTTGAAGGAAGCTGGAAACTACTTTATAAAAAAATGAAAGGAAACAAAAGTACAGAAATTGTCAACATGAGAAATAATAGGGGGAAATGGTATATGATGCAGACGGAATACTAGAGGCTTTCAGAGACTATTTTAGGAGACAATTCGGAGATGAAGCTGTAGGACACCACAACTGCGATGTTCAACACAATGCGATGGAAAACTCAATTTAGAAAGTCTGTGTCACTGAGGTTAGGGATATAATTAAGAACTTGAAAAACGGTAAGGCTGCCGGGGAAGACTGTATTAACGCTGAAATGCTTAAGCACGGTGGTGCGTGCATACCACGTAGGCTATGCGAATTGATAAATTTATGTTTCGCGATGGGAGACGTCCCAGACGATTTGAAAAAAGCGATTATCGTACCAATACACAAGAGAAAGGGAGATAAAAGCGACTGCAATAATTGCAGAGGGATTAGCTTATTAAGCACTGTAAGTAAAATATATTCAGAAATACTTATTCGTAGGGTAATAAAAATAACTAAAGCAAAGATTTAGGAAGTCCAAAGTAGGTTTATGCCAGGAAGGTCATGTACGGATCAAATATTTAGCTTAAGGCAAATAACAGAAAAAAGTTTGAGAGTAGGAAAAAAATTTTTCTGTGCTTTTGTTGACCTACAAAAAGCTTTTGACAAGGTAGATAGAAATGAACTTTGGGAAGTCCTAAAAGAGTATGGAGTCAATAGATGGCTCGTACAAGCTATAAAAGCAATATATACAGGTAGCAAAGCGAGCGTAAGAGTGAATGGGAAACTGAGTGACTGTTTCGATATTATTCAAGAAGTTAGACAAGGATCCGTTATGTCTTAATGGTTATTTATATTATTTATGGACACGTGTTTAAGAATGGCTCGCTTCGACGAAGAGGGTGTGGATTTCGAAGCAGTAAGGGTACGTGGGTTAGCGTTCGGAGATGATATGGTTGTTATGGCAGCGTCTATCGAAGACTTTCAAAGAATGTTGAATGAACTAGATGCAAGCATGAAGAGCATGGGCCTCAAAATGAACGCAAATAAAACAAGAACTATGGTGTTCGAAGGAAAGTGTGAGAAAACACTATGCAATATTTTATTAAATGATGAGAGAATTGAACAAGCTGATAAGTTCGTATACCTTTTTTGGCTTATTTACTAGAAACAGGAAGTTATATAAGGAATTAGATAGACGCATAAACGAAGGTAAGAAGGTTATTGGTAGAGCAGGTCCCCTTATCAGAAGTAAGAATATACCAAATAAAGCTAAAATGGCAATACATAATTTTATATTTGTACCGACTGTATTATATGTTAGCGAGACAAGAACTTATCAAGAAACAGATAAGAGTAAAATTAACGTAATTAACATGAGACTCATGCGCATAATATGCGGGAAAACCCTAATGGACAAAGTAAGTAACAAGATCATTCTAAAAGTATGTGGTGCAGGAGAGACGCTAGTAGATACATGGGAAAGAAATTGGGTAAGATGTTTCGGGCAAATTGAGAGAATGCGAAATGAACGACTTACGAAACAAGTGTAACAAGGTAAAGTAATTGGTAGCCAGCCCAGAGGCAGCTGACGGAAAGAATAGTTAGAATGTGTGAATGAGACCCTAGTTAGAAGAGACGTAAGAAGTCACAGAAACACGAGAGCCTGCATGAAAAAATTCATGAACATGAAAGAAGCTAGAGAAGTATGCCGGGGCAGGAAATTATGGCGGCAAATAGTTAATAATGAGAGTGTTAGTAGCAGTGTTGTGAAACAAACGTGTTATTTAATTAAATAACACGAGAATTCTGGAGCAATCTCAAAATTCTCTATCCCTTCCACACACTACTCCTTTCCTCTACCAAGTGAGTGACGCCTACCCTGACAGGGAAATGGCTTAATAGTGTAATAAAATATAAAAATAAACAAGGCTGCTTAATCATTAAGAAAGATTAGCTTTGATGACAGTCAGAATGACCCTTTTTGTTAGAACAGGTATACACTCGAAGTTATAAACCGCTTCTGTTAAAGTCACCAAAATTTGACTCAAGAGATAAATTTATGTCTTCAATCCAATTCGAGGTACATGACCTTATTTGATCCTCCATAGTTATAAGCAAATCCTCTTTTGGACCTAGTTGGCCCTCAACATCCTCTGTTGATTCTCGTAGAACCTGCTTGGATCTGTTTTCAACCTCTTTAGCCCGCTTCATGAATTTCAAAGTATTTTGGAAGCCATCGTTTAAGTCTCTATGACCCTCTACGAGAGGCAAATTAATGCGCATGCATCCTGCGGAGAAGCAGCGACGCCGATACTGACATATTTCTCTTATACTCCAAAATTAAACTATCGGTTCGTTATTAAAGTAAATCGAATCACCTGTCTTTAAGCGTCTCATTAAACTACCGGTAAAAAAGTGCAAAGGTAGCGTTCAAGATTCTATGTTGCGCGTCAGCGTGCTTATTCGATTTGGTGGGTGAAGTTTGGATATAAAGATGTGGTACTGCTGTCCATCTTTCTACCAAAACCGAGAATTGTTAGCGCGATATCCATGTTCAACATGCATGTTATGTCTTATTAAACTCAAAATTGCATGCGTGCATATTTCAAAATTTCAAGCATCATATTCAAAGCTTATATAATGCAAAGAATTTCTCGTTCAAGGCATAGCCTAACATTTAGGATTTGATATAATACAGTCGGACTTGTACAATTTCAAGATTTTTATTTAAGTTCGTTAAAACTAGGAGCAAGCCTTGAAATTAAATTCCCTTATTTTACTCCATAAGCACTATGATATTTTAGTTATAGAGTTCATCTCTCTTAGTTAAAAGTTCCAGTATTAGGTTGCAAATTCAGTTATTTTATTGAAAATTTTTTAATTTCTAAAAATATTTTATTTTGATCGCTCTTGATTAAAAATAATAGCATTTTAATATCTCTGGATTTTAAACGAGTTGATTTCTTAAATTTGCGTTGTCTATTCAACTAGAAAAATGTTTGTGAATTTGCTGAAACTGGGAAAACTGGAAAGAGACATTATTTAAAATTGAAAAATAATTTGTAATTTTACAGAATGATTCGAATCTGTTCAAAGTAACAAAATTGACAGATTTAACGTTAAGAATGTAGCTGCTTGAAGGCCAAAGCCTTAAGTAATTAAACAAATTTAAATATACGATTGGAACATTGTATAAACTGGGTTCAATTTTGATATAATATATAATCAAATCATTTAGAATTAAACGCGTTTATTACAATTTCAAAATTTATACAAATGTTAACTCGGTCAAAAATATTCAATTTTTAACACCTTCAATTTAAAAATGTATACTTTAGAAAAGGCGCAATTTTTCAATAGTTAGCAATGCTTGACTGATTGAGCAATTGAAAATTAAATATTTTAAACTTAAACCTTTTAAACGAATTAGCTAAAAGCGCTAAAATTTAAGAGAACTAAATTTAAACTGGGAATGTTTCAGTATTAATTATAATTGTATTATTTTATAAATTTTTTATTGATTTAATAGAATTGTTTAATTTAATGGGACTTTTGATTTTTTTTAATGTTTCAAGGAAATATTTAAAAATATTCTAACTTAAAATTGGTCAATTAAAAAGTGATATTCATTCGTGGAAATTATTAAGCTTTTTGATTAACAAAATTTGAAGTTTTCATTTTTAATGTATAAAACTCAAGAGTTTAACCTTAAAAGTATTAATCTTAATTTCACTTTTGAATGTATAAATTTCAATTATTTTGAAAAATTGTTGTGACCATTGGAATGAGCGGGAAATTTTTCCTCGATTGAAGCGGCCATTCTGTATTACGTAAGTCAAATAATAGTCAAATAACATTAATTTTTAAACAGGAAATTCTTGCGGATTCCTCCCTATGAACAAGCTGCATGCGACACGAGCAGAATGCTGGCGTCGAATAAAATAAGTTGGTCTAAATGTTTTACACCAAATTAACAGAATACTTGTTATGACTAATATAATGTATTTTTAAAATATTTTCCTAAGCGTTATATCTTATAATAAGAAGATTTTTAAATTTTAACAAAGAAGGTAGTGAAAAACTTCTGTTTTTTTTATGTTAACATTTTTATCAGTTATTTTCATTTAGGACGTCTGCATTCATGATGTAGCAGTTCCCTTAATTGGGTACTATAAAAAAATTATATTTTTACTTTTTAAATCTGAATTAGTATAAATTCACTATCAGCTATTTATATTTTACAAGTTTAAATTTAGAAAGGAATCACGCTTTTGGTGAGATTTTATCATGTATATTAAAAATAAATTTAGTCTTATGCATTAGATTTTTTCTCTTCAGCTATCGGACGTCTTCTTAGTTTGAAGTCTCATGTAAAAATATCTAATAATATTTAATTTAAAATTTTACTTATTTCCAATAAGCGCGCACTCTAGTACGCATGCGCAACAGGATATAGGAATTAACAATGAATGGAGAGTCTATGAGTCTTTGACGAGGTTCCCACTATACTCCTCCTTGAACCTCAAAGTATGCAGAAATGGTAATATCTGCAGCTTTGGTGGAGCTGAAGAGGGCTCTAATAAGAATGGAATAAAACCTCTTTTGATCCCCGTAAAGCCTTCATGATCGAGTATTTAGAGGTTAACAGGAGCGTCTATATTTTGAATAGAGAAGGCATAGAAACTTGTCTCAAAACATAAATTGAAGTCTGGATCCGTCTCAGAACTGAGACATGTTCAATTCGAACTTTTCAACCTCAGCATGTTTTGATTGGGAATAATTCAAGTCGAATTCAAGTCGAAGGATTTTTACACTGGTTGATATTTGAAAGATAAACAAATGTTTAATGTTCCTTATTATGCTCGTATCCTCCTTTTTTGAAGATTAAAATTTTTGTTTCATCTATATTGCAGTCCAAGTCATTTATCTCGCAATATTCACATAATCCTTCAAAAATTTTCCTCATTAACAGAATCAAGTCTATAAAACGGACCAAGTCGTATTTATAAGCGAGCAGCAAAAGTCTAAGCAAGTCTTCTAACAATACACTTCTGATTAGTTTCAAAAGAAACAATTCCTCTTGATCAGCGTTTAACAAGCATTTATTCCCTTTAAGGCGCTTCCTCAGGCTAGGAAATTAGCCCATGTATTAATCGATCAAGCTTTTCTCCTACAATTCTGAATTGTATGATTTTAAATTTCTAGCGCAGAATATAAATGCTTCAATACAGGCTTGTACAAAGAGTTTTTTTCGAAAAATGGCCTGGTTCTTGTTCTATTGCAATTCATGAAAAATGTCATGCATTTTGTGCGCCTGGGACGTAGCAAACGACCACCATGAGTGTACCCATGGTGAAAGAAATTTAGCAAAGATCTCTTTTAAATAAAAATATAGTGTTATTTTTTCCACGATACTTAAAACGTCAACCTTCCCATTGTTAGAGAGAAAAACGGTTAAGAGAAATGAAAAAACATTAAAATATTAAGGAATTTTATTGCAATATTCTGCATTAGACGCATTAGATAACGACGACAAGATTAAGAAAGAAAGAAAGAAGAAAATCGGTCTTAATACATTTTTCACTTCCTCGGTAGCAATGGGTGGGCATTCTTCATCAGGCGTAATGATGACATCACACAGCTCCTTGAAGCTATTTATATTATCTGAGTCTTCGTCCAGTCTATGCTGCACTTCGCAGACTTCTCTCCAAAATACTTCGACTTTCTCTGGTTTAGTCGGATGGTCAACAGTAACTGGAGGGTCTTGGAAGATTCGAGATGGATCAGAGAGAAACTGTTGATTTTCTCTGATCCACCTATCCCTCCGCTCTAGACTTCTCTTAGCGTCGGATAGTATCCGTATTCTCTCAACATTCTTTCTACATTTTGGCCCATGAACCAGGGTAAATATGTATTGTCTCTGCGTTCGATCTATCCGCGAAAAGTAGTCCGTCCCAAGTTTTTACGAAAAGAGTGTTCTCTTTCAATGGAGGATGCATGTATGGAAGCCAGATACTTCATGATTACCTAAAAGAACTACAAATCCTATAAATCAGTACATTTTTTTTCTCAGATTCTACGACAAAAAGTATGGAAGAAAAATGCTACGTATTCTTTAATCAGAAATGAATGTGCTGTTGCTCAGGATTGATGCACTATTTTATGTGAAACAAGATAGTTACATTTTAACCTAAGAGATTAATTAATATCAACTGAAAAGATGAAGCTCAAAACATGAATTTTCAACAAAACTGTCTGATATTCAATCAAATAGTTGAATATTCAACCAAAAAGATGCTACTATGTTAAACAAGCCTGTTTGTTTATAACAAAAAATACCAATTTTTTATGAATCAAACGCATGAATTTCAAACAACAAGGTTTACTTGTTACACAACATTTTTATTTCCGAACCATTTTATATATTTTTAAGCCAAAAAGACGAATCTCCACAAAGCCGAATTTATTTTAACAAGAGTTCAACATTCAACCAAATAGTTCAAATATTCAAATAAAAAGATGAACATCTTCAACGAAAAAGAATTTCGTAACCAAGACGATTTCTTTTTGTTAATAAAAATTAATTATAATATTCATTTTTATGAAAGTAAAACAAATTATAATTCACCGTAAACATTGATTAGAGGCAATTGTCTAATATTAGTAAATGAAAAATAGAAACGTTTGAAATTTAAAGTATGTACTTTGAAATGCAAAATTTTGTATTTGACAAATTTTTAAACAAGTTTGACCTTGAAAGCTCAATTAAAAAAAATGTTATGTCAAAATAAAATAATTTCTTCATTTTTAATGGTTTCAATTTTTAGAACTCTGGAGTTTTACGGTAAGCATTAAATTAGAAAATTCCCCTATTTATAAGTTTGAACTTTGCTATTAACATGGAAATTGTGGAATTTCTAACAGTCCAATTCACATTTTAAACATTGCTCGCGAAATAATAATAGACAGCGTAGTCACTGTATAGGTTCTTTCCAAACAAATTAATTATAGGAATTTAAAAAATATCACTGCAAAATAGCAAAAGAAAACAAGCTCGAATAACCTGATAAACATACTTTATTTTAAAAAGCTGTTTCACTCGCACTTTTTCCGTGCGTGAGAATTAATAATAAATTATTTAAAGAAATTAGCTATTTCCTTGACTTTGTTTTTAGTGATTGTTTTTTATAAAAGGAGAAGGCAGCAGACTCTTTTCGTAACAACGTGGGACGGCATTACTTTTCGTGGGTGGATCGAACGCAGGGCCAGTACATATCTACCCTGATTCTTGAGCCAAACTGTAGAGAGAATGTTGAGAGAATACGGATACTATCTGACGCTGAGAGAAGTTAAAAGCGGGGAGAGAGGTGGGTTAGAGAAAATCAACAGTTTCTCTGTGACCCATTTCGACTCTTTCAAGATCCTCCAGTTACTGTAGACCACACGCCCAAACCAGAGAAGGTCGAAGTACTTTGCATCAACATTTGGCTCGTATTTTCACCTTATATTTAAAGTCAGAAGAGCCGATTCCGGAGTGGTTCATGGAAGGCCGCATAATACTCCTGCCGAAAACAGGCAACTTAGCTGACCCGAAGAATTAGTCCAACGTAACCACGAAAGGTAGGAACTGTCTGTCAGTACCAGAATCCATAGGTGAAGGTGTTGAATACGCATTGGCGAAAGACATCATTGGAGGTCGTCCGTTGAGACCAACCAATCAATGGTAGCCTCGCAGGAAGTTGGCAACGTCCGACGGAAAACAGCAGCAAGACGACGGAAGCAAGCAGCGAACTTCAGATTCGACTTGAGAACCGTGGAGTACGGTTATACCCGAAAATCGTCCTTGAAAAATGTCTCAGGAAAGTCAGAATAAAAATTGGAACGATGGACACAAAGGACTGGGCAACAGCGGCCACGCAG
>NC_046659.1:148484277-148487551 GCF_010883055.1 Belonocnema kinseyi | reverse complement strand
ATTTCAAAAGCCTTTGAAAAATCAAACAGAACAAGAATCGTTATTTACCTATTAGCCATTGCTAATTTCAGACGTTTCGCTAGAAAACCTAACTGTACTGGGTCAAAAGCCTCAGATATATCTAAAAGTTTTCAAAGTTAACAGTAAACAATTTTTTTCAAGTGGGGCAAACAGCCAATTCGGTGGTTATGTGTGATCATTTTAATTGATATTCCATTAGTGCCCACAGCATTAGATTTTATTTCAATTGCAATTTCGTTATGTGCAATCGAATGACGTAGGACATTCGTTTGGGTCGAGATCTATCGTTGGTGAATGACCGTGTTCGTAGCTTCCGAAGGATCCATCTTTGCCAATTTCACAAACCAACCAAAACATTTTTTCGGGTACAAAGTGCTCTGTTGGATCGACTCGAAAACACCTATTATGGATTGCTTCGATACGGCATTAAGGAGCTGATTTAATATGAGAACGTGATTGCGAAACATTTTGTTCATTATTAAAAAAATAAAACAATAGTGTGAAAGTTGTAAATAGACAAAGTAATGTAAAGTTAACCAACACACAGTACTCTCAACAAATTAAATCATAATGTCAAAACTAAAACTATCTAGAAACATTTTATGTGTATTAGTATGCGTTGCCTTTTTGTAATTATCATCAGTGAAGGTATTTGGTTTTTGTCTATGTTTTTGTATTTTTTTAGTCGGTCTACTTAGTACCTTTCGCAAGAATTACAGATTAGATTGACCAATGAACTTTTAATGAATAGAATCGCCAGCCTGATCACACGGCAAGCTGAAACCTTCCTCTTCATGCAAAAATTCAAGTAACTCTTCAATATGGCTTCATGTAATGTGATATTTGAAAATCTCCGACACATTTCTAGAAAAGAAAAGTTTTTTCTAGATCTTTTATGTACTGCTTTAAATATGAGTGGATACTCTTTCCACCAAAACAATATTTTATACTTTTGTTCATGGATTTAGAAGCTGCGAAAAATGGTAAAAGCTGCAAAGGCCCCCCGATGTCCTGACAGATTTCATGATCTAGTAATTTATCTGATTCTTCAAGTAATTTTCTGCAAGCGTTTCCTTCACATGCGTCACCATGGGAATTTAAAAAAAAAATGAAATTAAACGTGAGCTTATACGCTCCTACGTACTCAGTTTATATTTTTAGTTTGTACGTTTTGGTGTAATTTATTATCTATTCCTTGACATGTGTGCGTCGCGTTCAGTGTTTCACCTTAAAACCCGTTTGTACATTTTGTATATTTGTGCTATAATTATTATCAATAGCTGGCTTATTTTAATGCCAGATTAAGCAAATCTACAAATACTTCAAGAATTTGTAGGTTATGCTTCTATGTTTACCTTTCAGCTCCACTCTCCTCATCATTGTTTTCAGATTTATTTTTTTCAGAATTGTCACACCAGGTGCGATCGAAAAATCGTTGGATTATCAACATCAACCCCTAAATATTTGACTTGAAAAAAAAGTCAACCACATATTTTAAATGAAAAGAAATTAAAGATATGTACAACTTCAAGTCGGGTAGTCACTGTCTGGGAAAACCGAGAACTATAGTCCAGATTTCTGAAAAGAAGAAAATGTTTAAATCTGGAAATATCTGATTAAAACTTCATTCTTGTGATTAAAAACAAATCTGCTTCGGTCTTCAATTAAATTTTATGTTGAAAATTCACAATTTCGGATTTGAAAATTTGTATTTTCTCCTAAAAAATCCAGTAATTTTTTAGTTAAAGATTCGTAATTTCAGTTAAAAATTCATTTTATGTCTTATAGATTAAACTATTTTGTTGATAAATCGTTTTTTTTTCTAGGTCCACTTTTTTAACTTGTAAATTTAACTATTTAACTTTTTTTTATAAATGTATATTTTCTAATTGAAGTTTTAATTATTTCGTTTGAAATGCATGTATTTTGTTAAAATATTGACTTTTTGGTAGAAAATTAATCCTCTGGGCTGAAAATTTTAATTTTTAATTGAAAAATGCATGAGATTTATTGACAAAATGTATTTTTTGTTGGAAAATCACGTTTTTTTTTGATAAAATTGCAACTGTTTGCCGGAAAATTAGCCTTTTTTAGTTGAGGATTCAAATATTTTATTGAAAATTTCAATTTTTAAAAATAAATTCAACTGTTTCTTATTTAAAATTAAATATTTTTTGGTTGAAATATGAATTATTAAATTGTTTGTTAAAAATTAATTCTTTTGGGTTAAAATTTCAATTTATTGGTTAAAAAATGAACTACTTTTTTAAAAATTAATTGTTTTGGTTAAAGTTTCATCATCTTAGCTGAAAATTCATCTATTTTGCTTAAAATAAAAGTACTTTGTTAAAAATTAGTTTTTTTTGTTTAACGTTTATTTTTTAATTGATAATTTAACTGTTTGCTTGAAAAAGCAACTGTTTTCGATTTAAAATTAAATATTTGGTTAAAATTTGTACTAAATTCTTTAAAATTCATATATTTTTATTTGTTAAAGTTTCATAATTTTAGTTGAAAATACATCTTTTTGGTTGAAAATGATACTTTTTTGTGGAAATATTTTTTTGGTTAAAATTAATTTTTTAAATTGGAAATTTAACTATTTGGCAGAAAATTAAACTGTTAAGTTGAAAATTATTTTTTTTTTTCAGTTAAGGATTCTAGGATTTTGTTGAAAATTCGTATACTTCATATAAATTTAACTGCTTCTTTATTATTAATTTTTTATTAAAGATTCATAATCTTTGTTCAAAATTTATATTCTGGCTTAAAATTCAATTTTTTAACCGAAAATTTAACAATTTGGTTAAAAATCGAATTGTTTGGTTGAAAAATAATTTGTTTTCGTTGAGAATTTTAGTATTTCATTGAAAATTCACCATTTTAGGTTGAAAATTCAACCATTTTCGGTTGAAAATTCATGATCTCAGTAGAAAATAATTTTTTTTTTTTTTAATTTATATTCTGGGTTAAAACTAAATTTTTTAACTGAAAATTTAACTATTTGGTTAAAAAATGAACTGAAATTAGTTAAAAATTTCTTTCTTGTAGTGAAACATTTTTCGTTAATTAATTTTTGTAACTGAATATTCAATCGTTTGTTTTTAGAATAATTTTTCTTAGTTGAGAATTTAAATATTTAATTGAAAATTCATATTTTTTGAATGAATTTAACTGTTTCTAATTTAAAACAAAATCTTTTTTTGTTTGTTATATCAAATATCAGATTTTTTGTTGAAAGGTCATCTTCTTA
>NC_046659.1:148475658-148484177 GCF_010883055.1 Belonocnema kinseyi | reverse complement strand
TACGGTTATACCCGAAAATCGTCCTTGAAAAATGTCTCAGGAAAGTCAGAATAAAAATTGGAACGATGGACACAAAGGACTGGGCAACAGCGGCCACGCAGCTTCAAAGGAAGTAGACGTTCTTTTACCGATTTTAAGTGCCGTTCCCGCCTCGACGCCGGTTCGCGGTTATCCGAAAATTTGTCGCGTGTCTTTCAAAAAAGAGTAGTGTGAAAAAGCGGAGACGCCCGCGTAACTCTAAATTTGGAGGGACGTTCAGCTCAAAGGCCAACGGTGATAAGTTGGGTCACACTAATCTCCCAAACTACCTGGCAAAGGAATTTCCTATAAAAGAGGAGGTCGGAGCATGGGACGCCGGTCTCTCGGGTGAGTTTTTTTACACATTGCACGGGTTTCCAGGATCAATTCTCTCCCCGCGTCTTAGTAGGTTTTCAGAAAGTTGCTAGACAAATATAGAAAGTAAATGTAACTTGATTTTATTTTCATGGTGTTAATGAATAAGTGAATTTTTACCTTACGTAGGCCTGAACGTTAAGAAGAATTTTTTGTCTCGTCCGCGAAAACTACCCCCCCCCCCTTTTAGTGTCTTACGTTAAAGTAGAGTTAGCGTTCCTGCCAGGCGACCCCTGGACATCGTCGTAGAGGTTCCGATAGGAAGGACCCTATCTGGCGACACATAAAAATTTAAAGGAAATTCGAGAGTTGTTCGTGGGTCAGAAGTGTGTGAACAACGAAATCGGTTGATTCAGGTGTGATATACAGAAAAATGTTGCTACTAAATTTCATTCAGCTCAAATTTCAGTGGTGTCCAAATAAGGATTTGAAAAAATTTCAGTCTCAAATTTATTACACTGAACGTAGTTGCACATTTTCATATTTGCAACATTTTATTTTTTAACATCGCTAAGAAAAAATCAAACTTCGTTCCCTCTTGCACTTTTGTTGTCGGTTAGACCGTTTGAATCTAATATAACGATATTTACAATAGGTAGTTCATATATTTTGTTAAAATTTCGTATTTTTTGTTTAGAAATAAACATATATTCAGATGACAGGACAGTATTTTTTATAAATTTTAATTTTTCGGTGCAAAATTATTCTACTTATTTACAAATGCCAATTTATGATTACATTTAATCAAAATCCATCTCTTTGCTATAGAAAATTGAATTATTCTTCTAAAAAGTCATAATTTTCAATTGACACTTACATTATTTCATTCGAAAACTAGTATTTTTTCGGTAGAAAATAAATCTTAGTCTTTTAAAATTAATATTTTGTATTGCAAATTTCATTGTATTTTCAAAAGTTAATCTATTTTTTGAAAAAGTTTACGATTTTCTATAAAAGTGTTCTACAACTTTTTTTGCGACAGTCAGTTCTATGACAGTCTGTTCAGAAAGTCATATTAATCTTCTCAGTTATAAATTGAACTACTTAAGTCCATGTAGAACAACTTTTTTTACAATTAATTTCTTGACTGCAGATTTATTAATTTTGTTAAAAATATTATTCGTTGGTTGAACTATTTTGTCAAAAATGAATGCAATTTCTTAAAGAAAAAAATATCTCTTCAAAATTATCACCGTACAAATAACGCGTTTTCGTCGGCTTTTAACAATCTGGGCGCCTTACTTTACTGCGCTTGCGCTATGGTCGCGGAGTTATCAAGGAATTTAAAATGAACGTTCTGGACTGAAAAAAAGTCTGTTGGGACTGTGACTGTAGATCTGTCGGTGTATTTATAGACTCTTAGTCTGTTGGCACGATAACTTTCGAAAGACTGACAGATTCACTGTAAAGACTGAGGATCCTTTTTCTCACGTTATTATTTTTTTCGTGTCCCGTTTTTGAAAAGGAGAATTTCGTGCTGTTATTTTCAATGCAAAACAAACGTTTCTGCGATCCCGCCAGCGGTCTCGTTTCAGTAACACTCGGGACTGTTTTTTCTTAGCCTTATTATAACATCTGAAACTTGAGTAAGAGCACCAATTTTTAGCTCCTCAGCTCTATTATTAGCAGACCAAAATCTGAAGTTAATTTATTTTATTTTGGCTACATGCTTCATTGTCCTGAGTAATCACAATATACATTGTATGTAAAAATGATAGTAGAGTTAGATTAATTAAGACAAAACGTAATAAAAGTATTATCTACGATAAACAACAGACTGATTCAATCTCAGAATACATATCAAGTTAGGTATAAAATTTACAACGTTGAAAGATCTTTACTTTTATAGGAGTAAAATATGGTTAACCATATGAAAAGTCTTTGAATAATCAAACAGAACAATCATCGTGATCTACATATTATCCATTGCTAAGTTGCGACTCGTCCTTACATTAAGGGCAGCTTTAAGAAAAGAATTTAGATGGAAATTTTTCAGGGAAAGAGAAATAATTTACAATTATTTAATTTCTTTAACAAGGCTTACGCCAAAAAGCATGATAGAATAAATAAAAAATATGTAAAATTGCATGTAGATCTCAAACATTTTGCTCGCCCATCGTCGCAGACGAAATCGAGTTACTGTTATACTAATTTACATGTGAGTTCCTTTGGATCACTAGTTGCCTGTGGAAGTGGACATAACTTAAAAAGTGGTCGGGTGTCTGTACCGCGTTGAGTCTTCAACGTGACAACTCTGAGTAAATCATCTCTTCCATGATAACGTTTGATGACTCGTCCCATTGCCCACTTGGCTCCGGGATAGCATTCAAAGGGCATCCTATGAGAATGTGTCCAGGAGTTAATGCAGAGAGGTCTTGCGGATCATCTCATTCTGACATGAGAGGCCGAGAATTAGGACATGCTTCAATTAGAGACAGAAATGTTATTATGTGCTCAAAAGTAAGAAGTGTTACGACAATTGTTCGTCGAAGGTAAAGCTTAGTGGACTTCACAGCAGCCTCATAGAGTCCACCAAAATGTGAATGGCTGCAATTTCCTCTGAAAATGCACGATGCTGTTCATGTTGAATCAAGCTCGGACGAGCTTGATGAAGTTTGGAAGCAGTGATGTAAAGTGATTTTACCAGAGGAAATCGATGCCCCTCATCAAGTCCGAGGTTCTATACAGTATGAACAGCTAAATATGGAGCACATGTCAGACCATAAGTGACAGTTGTAAGTCGATAAATATAAACAGGCTCGGCTGGTGTCGAGCGCCTTAGAATTCGCTGGAGATCCTGATTACCTTCATGGACAAGAACTTGTCGATACATCTTCTCGATATCTGCTGGGAATAAAATCGGATTTCGACGCCATTGAAGCAGGATATTTAAAATGTTCAGTTGCAGTTTAGGACCCGCGTGTAAAAAATCACTTAGTGATACTTTTTGACTTAAGCATCGAGAACCGTTGAAAACCACTCGAAGCTTGGTTCTAAGACTTGAATCTCGCCACACCTCATGATGTGGAAAAAAGAATGAACTTGAATCCATTCTTGGATCAGAAGATTCACTCACGTTGGACCACACAGTATCCACCCCAGAACCGATTTCTGAGCAACAGGAGCAAAAAGATGACCTTTTCGAAGGCTTGGTTTAATTAAAATTGAATACACGTCAACACCTAAAATCATATCAATTGTATGATTTCCATAGAACTTCGGATCTGCTAACTGAAGGTGTGTAACGTAGGGCCAATTGTTGATTCGAAACTTACTTTTGTGACGTTTTACCACCATTTTTGCAAGAACAAGAGCTTTGAGTTTGGGTCTAAAATTTTACGGAAAATAAGGTTTAACTTCGACAGAAACTGATCCTCGTGAAGTTCCTAATTGACTTTCACCGACGCCTAACAAATGTACGGAACCTTTAGGCCGATGCAACTGCAATCGTTGCTCGAGCGACTCCGTAATAATTGATACCTCAGAACCCTGATCAAGAAATGCTCGAACATAGAGAGTTTGATCAGACGGCGCAATCACAAAAACCATCGCAATCGTCAATAACACTGACGTTTTTTCATTTAAATAAATCTGCATGACTGTAACTGCATGAGAGCTAGCCTGCGAAGCTGAAACAATGGATGAACTTGGAACATGTTGAGTTTGAACAGACAGTGATTCATGAAGAATTGTATGGTGCTTTTGTTGACACAGCTGACACACATTCTTTGGAGCGCAGTTTTCAATGGAGTGGGACCCCAGGCAATTACTGCATAATCGACTTTAATTTAAAAATTCTATCCTGTGTTCTATAGTTTGAACTCGCAACTATTGACATGTCATAAAAAATGTTGTTCTCTGCACATGAAACATTTTCTATGCGAAGGCGATTTTCTTGGTTGCTGTTCTGTTCCTTTGAACTGCCGATTGATGTTTCCCAATCCCGAAGAGACTGAAGGTCGAGCTTTTCAACGGTAAGATGTACAAGAATTGATGACCATTCGTTGACGGGTTCATTAAAGGAGCCAAGTACCTCCACATAATCAATCGTTGATTTATAAAGTTCTCGCAACGCGCTTCCTGATTCCATTTCCATTGACTGAAGTGAAAATAAACCAGATAAATAAGAATGTACTAAGACACGTTTGTTTTCATATCTATCTCGTAGCAATTCCCAACTGCGAGTATAATTTTCATTTGTTACCGAAATGTGCGGAACTTGTTGCGCAGCTTCCCCTGAAAGATTTGTCTTCAAATGTTGAAGCTTGTCTACAGAAGTCAACGCCGCTTTTGAGTGAACCATCGATTTAAAAAGGTCAGCGAAATTTGACCATACTATGTAGACGCCAGAGAATTTCGGTAATTCTATTTTTGGCATTGAACACGATGATGACAACATCTGCACGACTGAGACATTCGACGTTCCTGCATGAGTAGCTGGAAGGTTTTCAATAGCATCTACAAAATTTCCTGTTGCTGTGACATACGATTTTTTAGTTTGGCTGTAAAAGTCCGAAGTAAAATACTCGTTAGTTTTATTTTGATCGCGGAATTTTAATAATTTCAAATGCTGCTGTACGAACCGCGCCCAGTTCTTTTCTAATGCTTCCATTCGTGACAGTAAAGAACCTTTTGTGGCTTTTTTAACTGATACGGCTTTTGTGAACGAATTTTTAATTTCATTACACAGATTTGTTTGCTCTAAAAAGAAATTGTCGAACATCATTGTAACAAAAGACGTGAAATGAAAGAATATAATTGACGTCCGAAATACAAATTAATTAATAATTGTGTTTTTGATTAAATAAATTCGTTCGCCGGAAAATAATATGCTGACTTGTAACGAGCCATGAATCATAAATAATTCTGACAGGTGCTATGCACGTGTATCAACATAAGAATGTCAACAACAACCGCTAAATAGAAACACGAACTTCAATTAATACATTCGGGCGTTAACTTGCGAGCTCGAATTGATATTGAAATTGCACTTACAAAATCCTTAACAAAATCCTTTAGTATTCCAAACCTTCCATCGATAGGCGACAATTTACTGACTCAAGGAGTAATATCTGTCTCGTAGGACTAATATTTCGCATGAGAATTTTATTGCAAAACATTTTTATAATTTATAAAACAATAAACCTATTTTATAGAACAAGTAAATCGACTAACGAATGTTACGTCAGCCAACATATTGTACTTACACTTTGTACCATCATAATGACAAAACTCGAATTACCTACACATAGTTTATGTTTACTTGAATGTGTTGCCTTTTTCACATTCTCATTGCAGAAGCTATTAAATTTGTGTAAAATAGGACGATAATAGGCACGATGACTTTAGAAAGACTGAGATATTCACTGTAAAAACTACGGATCCCTTTTCTCACGTTATTATTTTTTTCGTGTTTCGTTTTTGAAAAGGAGAACTTCGTGCTGTTATTTTCAATGCAAAACAAACGTTTTTGCGATTCCACCAGCGGTCTTCGTTTCAGTAACACTCGAGACTGTTTTTTCTTAGTCTTATTGTAATATCTGAAACTACTGTAGGAGCACCAATTTTTGGCTCCTCAGCCCTATTATTGGCATGCCAAAATCTGAAGTTAATTTCTTTTATTTTAGCTACATGTTTAATTGTCATGAGTAATAACAATTTGCATTGTACGTAAAAATGATAGTGGAATTAGATTAGTTGAGGCAAAACATAAAAAAAGTATTATCTACGATAAATAAATCGAGTCAATCTCAGAATACATATCAAGTTATGTACGAAATTCACAACGTTGAAAGATCTTCACTTTTGTAGCAGTAAAATATGAGTAACCATATCAAAAGTCTTTGAAAATTCAAACAGCACAATCATCGTGATCTCCATATTATCCATTGCTGATTTGCGACTCGTCGTTACATTAAGGGCAGCATTAAGAAAATAAATTTAATGGAAATCTTTCAGGGAAGTACTTTTGAGAAATTTTAGGAATTGGGAAGGTAACAGCTTTTTTCAGATATCAAGGAAGAAACCGACCTGAATGGAAGCATCATTGAGTGACTAATCCTGCTGCCAGCAACAGGCGAACTAAGCTCAGTGGTAGCCGAAAATTGTGAATCGACAGCGAGAGTGTGTAAATCTGTGAGTGTGTGTATGATTAATTAAAATGAGACTTGTAAGTGTAAATAAGAACATAATGACCAAAGACCGGCAGAAAAAATCAATATTTTGACGTCGCCGCTGATTAAGGAAGTATTCAGATATTAAAATTAGAATTACATAAAACATAATAGGATAAATGAAAAATATGTAAAATTGTATGTAGATCTTGAACAATTGATGTTTCATTAGTTTGATACAAAGAGAAGTCAGAGTCATTAAGTTTCGAAATAAAAGGGCTAGTGGAAGATGACGATAATAAGTATGGAACTGAGAGCGTAAAAAAATCTTTATAAGATTATCAGACGGGAAGTCCAAAAGGAAATCATTAGCTTTAGGTTTGTGCTTGTGCGGAATGAGGTGTAAACGTCTTAAAATTATACTGATTAGTTTCTATAAAATTATTTATTTTCTTTCTAAATATATTGCACGGAATGGAATAGATAATAAGTTACACAAAAATGTATAAACTGCAAATATAAACTGAGCCTACAGGATCCTATGACCTCAGACTCTTAATTTTATTTTTTTAATTCCTATGGTGACGCGTTTGAAGGAAATGGTTGTAGGATATTACATGGAGAATTAGATCGTGGGTCCTAATTGAATGTCAATACAAATTATCATACTTCACCTTCTAATCATCTTTCTTATACTTTTGCATATTAGAATGCTTTCTTTCAGGACGGTATCTTCCCAGATTTCGGGAAAAATGCTGATATTTGCCCAGTTCTAAGAATTTCTAAACCTACTTACCCGAAAGACTTCCGGCCAATTTATATTTTATTTGCGCTGTCTGCACCACTTGAAAAAAATTGTTCACTGTTATCTTCTAAATTTTTTAAAAATATCTGAGGCTCTAGACCCAATGCAGTTAGGTTTTCTAGCGAAACATAAGACTCCCACTGCTTCCTTTAAAGTAATGACGGATATCAAATTAGCAATGGCTAATAGGGAGATAACGATTGTTGGTCTGTTTGATTTTTTGACGGTTCTTGATATGGTTAATCATAAGTTATTTCTGCGAAAAGTGAAATCAATTAAAGTCTCCAACTCTTCGCTCAAAATGGTTTAAGTGCTATTTTAATAATCGGCCTCACCGAATTATCAATAGTAGTGGTGGGCTTTCTAAATGGTAGGATGTCAAGTGACGTTTTCCTCATAGCTCCATTATGACAGCTACCAGAAGTATGATGGCGATTTTGAAATGTACCAATCGGCACCAGTTTTGTCTCTAATTTGATTAATTGTTCTATTCCAGAGGGACATCGATCGCCTAATCCTCAAACATTATTAACGAGAATGAGGAAATATCGGGATGAAGATTCGCAGCGAAAAGATATGGCAGCTTTTAAGTATTACTTCAATCCTTAGTATCTTAGTTTTAAGTAAGTGAAAACTGATAAAGTTAAATCACTTATACAAGAGATAATTCTATAACTCAAAACTTTTTTCACTACATTTCATGTGTTTCCATCTAGAAATTAAAATAATTCTGATGGTTCTATGGGTATTAAGTTTAACAAATATGAATATTTTGACGTAAATATGAGAACGAAAGTCTTTTTTGTTCAACTATATTTATTTAAATGAATAAACAATGAGCTCTTATCTGGTGAAAGTCATAAGAGTTAGAACATACACTAGATGTTTATTGTGCCGTTTCATAGAAAACTCTTGAAAAAGGACAATTTTGGTTCTCCATTATTGTGTCTTCTAAGAAAATGAAGATTCATACTCAATTTCTATTTCTTGCATTAATTGGTTTCCCCAATTTCGAATGTAATTTTAAGATAATTATTTTAAACCATCACTTTTGACAAAAATATGGAATGTACACAAAGAAAAAATTAGATCACAATTTTTTTCACGTATCAGAAAATCTTATCTGTCTCGAGAAACTCTTACAGCTTTTTATTTGCGAATGCTGAGGAAATGAAGCATTGACTCTTACAGACGCGAATTAAAAAAAA
>NC_046659.1:148474352-148475558 GCF_010883055.1 Belonocnema kinseyi | reverse complement strand
TACCTTAATTTGTTGCATTTTCAATGGTTGAATAAAACCTTCTCAAAAATATCTCTTTTAGGTCGCAGTATTTATTTGTGTTTTCATATATTGAATTCTATACTTAATTAAGTATAGTTAAAGTTAAAGTTTCTTAAAGGCCTGTATGCCTGAAAGTACACCTTTGTGTACGGCAGATAGTTATGGTAAAAGTGATGGGTCATATGTCATATGTCATGCGTTTAGTGTTCCCTAGTTTGCATATTAAATTTGCAGAAGTGGACTATGATTTAATATTATTTGAAATATTTATGGGCATTTTAAGAAATCTAATATAATTTAATAGAATTGCAAAGAATTTGCCAAAACACATAACATTTTTTAAAGGATTTAATTGAATATTTAAAGGTTTTAGTGCATTCCTTATGATTCCAAAGAATGCCACCTCGGAATTAACTATTTTCAAATCATGCTCCATACAAAAATTACCAATCCCAGCTCAAACAGATGGGAGCCGCTTCAATCTTGTGCTTTTATCTACAACCATATCAACAACAATAGACGTCGTGAAGTGTTATAAGAGTGAATCTTCGTACACTTAAAGTACTGGAAAAAAACAACAAAAATTCCGTCCTTCAACATAAATGTCAAAGAGAAAGAAGAAAAGCCAGATTCAGTATCCAAAAACTCTAAGGTTCAATATGAACTGGTATGCAAGGAACTTGACAGAGAAAACAAAACAGAAGAATTTTCGGTCAGTGATCACCGTCATTCTGATAAAAAAACATTTACTTCGTAGGACGTTGTCACATAATTTCGGTAAAGGGCTTTTAGATGCTTAATTTTTAGGGGACTCTCAAGGCTCAAGCCATATGCTGCTTTCCAATAAAATATCACACATGACTCGTATGGTTACGGCCTCTGATTTTAATACTCGTCATTGCAACATTGACCACCCCGCTATAAGGACATGCCTAACCCTACTTGTAATGTTATATACCATTCCTCAAACAATTATAATCTTTCTGAAAATTTAAAGATATTGTAATAAAATGAAGCAGTACCTATAAAATTATATGTTAATGTTTTTAATGTTTCTTCTTTCGGTCTTTCGTCAATTTTTAGCTACAGTCTGTCAAGTTAAAGCGTGGGTGGCTTTACTCGCACTCGGTAAGGTGTATCGACATGATTTTGGTGTCAAAATATTAAGAAGAGCTCCCTCTTTCA
>NC_046659.1:148470251-148474252 GCF_010883055.1 Belonocnema kinseyi | reverse complement strand
GGGAGCTCTTCTTAATATTTTGACACCAAAATCATGTCGATACACCTTACCGACTGCGAGTAAAGCCACCCACGCTTTAACTTGACAGACTGTATATGATAATATTGGGTCCTATATTAATTTTAAGCCGTATATTCATTGCAGGACACATACTAATTGATTTAATAATTTTTGAGGTCTTATATGCAGTCAACAGGAGAATAAGTATACGCTTGTGGTTTGGGGGAGCTGGACCATTTTTCAACGTATCAATTGCACGCTTTATAATGCTTTCATTCAGGACAGCACCTTTCCGGATTATTATATTACTATTTATTCTGGGTTGAGACCGTCACAGCCCCTGACGCTTGGGTGATCCCGTTGCGTTCCCTTATAAGCCTTAAGCGTGGCCCGAAAATACTCTCCATAGGAAAAGGACCACAGCCACGCTCTTGGCTGATATTTCAGGCTCACTGATGCAGTAACTGCCTGTAAGTGTTACACGTTTCCTTGAAATCGCGGGGCAGTGACAAAGGATATGAGTGGAAGTCTCATTGTCCTTTCAGCACAGACGACAGAGGGGACTTTCCTCAAGCTCTATCTCATGTCTGTGTTACCGGATGTTTCCATGTCCTATAAACATTTCTGTTAAGATTTTGCCTTCCGTCCTCCGGAGCTTAAGAATTTCTTTCGCTCGATGAGGGTTTTGCCGTGAGCCCAAGCGAAGGTTGCAATCGCTAGACACTTCTGTTACAGTTTCCCTTCAATTAGGTCGACTGCGGTGCACAGGGCCGTCTCAGGTGAATGACTAGCCCTATAAGCGTTTTGTTGTTTTTGAAAAGGACTACGTGACAAAACCTTATTTCGGATATATCTGTTTACGAGTTTTTCCACTGTTCTTAGTACGAAAGATGTGAGGCTAAGGGGTCGGAAATCATTGAGTGTAGTATAACCGATCCTGCCTGCCTTCGGAAGAAAGACTACTCTCGAACCCGTCCATGCCACCGGAACATAACCCAACATCAGACTTGCCCTAGCAAGTCTCACTTAAGGCCAAAAAATGATCTCACCAGCTCTCTGTAAGAACACTGGATATAGACCTTAGGGGCCGGGAGACTTGTAAGGACCCAAGGAATTTAGGGCCCATTTGACCCTGGCTGGGGTCACAATCTCGTACGCTAGCCCTCGTTTCGGGCCCAGTTAGGTCACAGGCGACTTTGATTACCTCAGAGGTGCCTCCCCCCCTCTTCTGACTTTGTGAAGCCTAGAAAATGTGCCTTGATCACGTAAGCCAAGGTATCCTTGTCTGACTCTGAGTATCCGCCGTCGGGCAATTTTAGATTACCGAGAATAGCATCCGGTATTCGAGAAAACAGCTTGTCCAGTCTGGCTGCCTCTGGCAAGTCTAAACCTCTCTCTGGTTTGCCTGCGAAGCTCTTTGAGTTTCGCGTTCCACCGTTGTGTCTCTCCATCCTTTCGGACTATCGAAGGCCGACAATTACTTTCATAAGTGGATTTGATCGGGTCCCATATACCTGAAATAAAAATTATTTTTGGTAGAGTGAATGGTACCACTTTAAAAGTTGTCGCTTCTCTCGAACTTGGGGTATGAAACGTCAACTACTATTAGTTATTTTTACAGCTTTGCGGTAAAAAAGAAATTGACGAGTCTTGTACCACAACTGCGAGGGAGATAGAGCACTGCTTCAGAATTAACAGCAACAAAATTGATGCTGGAGTTTTTACCATGCTTCCCTTCATGTAACTATGGATATCTAACTAGCAATGGATAATAGGCTGATAACGATTATCATGCTGTTTAATATTTGGAAAGCTTTCGATAGAGTTAATCATAAGTTACTCCTGCAAGAGTGAAAATCTTTGAACGTCTCTAGCTCTGGCTTAAAATGGTTGAATGGCTTAATGTTTCTTGTTCAATTTCGAATGTGAGTGCAACACAATAATAAAATTATTATGTTTAATTTACAGTTGAAATTACGAAAAATTCCTCAAAATTACGCCTACAGCTTATTCTGACAACATATTCTGCAATACATCATAGTGCCTAATAAACTGATAAATAAGAAGAATGCTTTAGATTTTCCAATTCAGAATTCAAAGCGCAGAAAGTCTTATTAGAGTGTCTATTATACTTTTGCTTCAACCATAAAATTTACTTATTTCCAAGCTATAATGTCACTACGTAGATCATAGATTGTCACATAATTTCCTGTCGAACAAACAAAATTGTTGCATTTTACCAATCTTCAAAATAGCGCAAATAAGATTAAAAATGTGACAAAATATATTGAAAAAGAATAATTGAGAGACGTCACAACAAATGTTTTGAATTTTAAGCTATTAGAGTTAAATCATTTCAAACTTGTTTTCCCGAGGTTATATTATTTTAGAATTGCGCATACATAACATTCAATTTGTAATAGCGAAACGAATATAAGGATTACTAATAGGTGCGTTAAGGTACACTTATCAATAAAATTTAATAAATGGAAAAAATGTATCTACAAATGTGGCATACAAGGCTCATGAAAAGTATGAACAATTTATATCAATTAATAATAGCCTCTAGTTTTTGCGTTACGAAAAGGTTAATAAAGAAATTAATATTCTCATAATTTTATTCTTCTTGTAGATGACAAGTTTTTTCCACGTATCATAAAATCCTAATGGTCTCGATAAATTCTGACAGCTTTCTATTTCCAAAGCTTAGGATATGACACATGTAGTAGAATATTCGAGTCTTTTCAAGAAAGATTCTCAATTAAATTTATATTTGCTATAGATAACGTTGGATTCACAAAATAATATTACCAGGCGCTGCTCTGGTGCGAAGCATTAAAATAAAACACGACTTTTAATTTCTGATTAGCCTTCTCCTTAATTCATGTACTTAAGATCAATCCAATTGTTGAATTTCCGATTAACTGATTGTTGCTAAAAATCGCCAGACCCCCTGAAGGGTTCCATGTCGTATTGTAGTATTTCTAAACGAATTGGTCATATTTTAACTTAATAATCATTCGTCTGCAATTAACTTGATGGTTTAGAAAGAGAGCGCATAGACTACTGACAGCACAAACGAATTTAAAAGCATGACCTTACTCGACGTTTAAGACAGACTTATGTAAATGAATGTTGAGGAGCTTGCTATTTGAGGCTTTGACCCAGTCAATGATCATCTTCTACCTAACTGATCCTTTTCACAGGAGGCACCTGTAGTTTATAAGCAGGCAAAAATTACGGAATTTAACTTTTTAATTCTTCAATGTAAGATTCAAAAATAATAAATTTGGAATCTATGAGTTTTTACGATTCCACGCTTATACAATTTTTCTTTAAAATTGAAAAATTGTACATTTTGAATATATTATTCTCAAACCATTATTTGCAAAATTAAACATTATTGCAAGCTCCTAAAACTCAGAATCCGAGGTGTAGTGGTCCTTAATAATGATGAGATTAAGTATAGACAATAAAGTGTAAATGTTGGTTTACAATAATTCAAAGTGTTGATTACTGGTCTATGTCTTCATTGAAGATTGACTAACAGCAAGATCCCATCGTATACTAATTTAAGAAACAAGACGTTTCGACTATTTTGCGATCGTCTTTGTCAGTGTGACAATATAGAGACCATATATGATCATTAGTTTATAAACTTCCATATATTTAAATTAACTTATATTAAAACTAGGGACTGATAATCAACATAAGTTAATTTCAATATATGGAAATGTATCAACTAAAGGTCATGTGTGGTATCTATATTGTAACACTGATAAAGACTATCGAAGAATAGTGGAAACGTCTTGTGTCTTAAACAACTATACTGTGGTATATTGCAGTTAGTATATCTTTATTTAATACATAGACCAGCAATCAACACTTTGAATTATTTTAATGCAACATGATAGCCAGCGCTTCATCCAGCGCTTTAGTGGGGGAACTGCTTGTTTGGGAAGGCGTGCGCGCAACACACATGCTCACACTTAAATACAACT
>NC_046659.1:148467909-148470151 GCF_010883055.1 Belonocnema kinseyi | reverse complement strand
TGTCAAACAGAGAGCTTTGGCACTTATTAGAGATTAAAATACTTGTTCAAGATCGCATGTGATTGCAAAACATTAGGTCAGTTACCCCAGCCCCCCTACTGTTAATTTTTGAGTCTTCTATAGCCCACTAATTGCGCCCTAAATGTGCTCAAATGCGCCACTGCTTAAAATTTTCGCGCTACAAAACTGTAGGAGCTATGTCAGGTGTTACGCGGGGGAAGGGAAGTGTAACGCTATACCCATCATTTGAAAAATTAAATTTTAAATCACGTAATCTTAAGGATCTTCAAATGCGCTTATATGCGCCATAGAGAACAAATTTTGCGCCACATTGATAACCGAGTTATCAGCCATCGAAACGGGCGAGGGGGCTGGTGTCATTTTTCTAAGCTCATAACATCTTTCCAAATTCATTATACCTATCTTTCGTTACTTCAAATGCGCTTAAATGCGCCACCATATTCAAAGAATCATAATAAAGAATCACTGGGGAGTGTGTTGTTCCTGATTTAAAAATAGTGAATTATGAACCAAATTAAGAAAATACAAGATTCCCAATAAGCATGAAGTTGCTGCGCGAGTGAATCTAGCGTGGTTATTACAGGAGTTGGGAATCTGCTAGTGTCCAACATGTTTAATTCATTGTGAAGATTCCTCAAATGGAAATCCTCTACACCTTAAATTGAGGGGTTAGTCACAAACTATGTGATACATTTTTCAGAAACTTCTACCCACCCCTCCTACGTGATACTTTCCCCATTGGTCTTAAGATAGAGGATGATACTTCGGCAGACCCCTAAATCCAAGTTGCACAGGATTTTCATTCGAGGAGTTTCCACAATGTATCAAACATGTTAGACACTAGCAGATTCCCAACTCCTGTAATAACCACGCTAGATTCACTCGCTCAGCAACTTCATGCTTTTTGGGAATCTTTTTTTTCCTCAATTCGGTTAACAATTCACTATTTTTAAATCATACACAACACACTCCTTAGTGATTTATCATCATTTGATTTTTATAAAATTGTATACAGCAATTTATGTTCTTTGGTCTTAACAGCGTGGGGTAGATATATGAGACGTTGTAATACTGAGGTTGATTAAAATTTTATCTTCAATTTTCAATATGGCGCATATAAGCGCATTTGAAATCCTATCCGAAGAGATCATTATGAATTTTTATACTGCAATTAAAGTTATTTGGAGACATCAAAGAATAGGGGATCGTAGAAAGTGGTAATGAGAGGATTGATTATGGTTTGCTTTTGTTAATTTCGAAGGTGACGCATATTGAACGCATATGAAATCCTATACGAAGAGATCATTAAACATTATTATTTTGCAATTAAAGTTATTTGGTGATATCATCGGGCGGTCGATCGATAACAATTGAATATGAGGGGGTTGTTTATGTTTTTTTTGTCTATTTTGAAGGTACCGCATAGAAGCGCATTTGAAATTCTGTCTGAAGAAATCATTATAAATTTTTATATTGCAATTTCGGTTATGTAGAGATATCATCGGGTACTTTATCGGTAGCAAGTGTTAATTGAGTGTTTGATTATTGTTTTTGTTAGTCTTCGAAAGAGGCGCATATGAGTGAATTTTAAAGCCCATAGAAAACTCCCTTCGTTAATGCGGATTAGAAGCAATTTTAGAAATTTCAAAAAAAAATTATGGCGCATATGAGCGCATTTCAATTTGACAGAATTTATGTATTTAACTTTATATTGCAAATCACTGTTGAGGATTTAACACCTGCGTTACACTGCCCCCCCCCACAAATATGATATCTTTGTTAATTAGTTGATATCTCGGTTATCAATGTGGCGCAAATTTTTTCTTTATGGCGCATATGAGCGCATTTGAATCATCATAGAAAACTCCCTTTATCAATGCTGATGGCAAACTTTTAATTTGGTTGATCATCATTTCGTAAAATTTTGTTACCTCCATATCTTGGGAAATTTTCGAAATTTGAAAAAAAAATTATGGCGCATATGAGCGCATTTGAAGTCGAACGAATCCATGTCCTCAACTTTATATTGCACATCACTGTTGACGATTTAACACCTGCGTTATACTGCCCCCCCCCCTCCAAATTTGATATCTTTGTTAAATAGATAGCTGAAATTTTTGAGTAGTGGCGCATTTAAGCGCATTTGAAGTTATGAAATATAGGTATGATAAATTTGGAAAAATGTTCTTGGTTTAGAGAAATGACGTTAGCCCCCCCCCCC
>NC_046659.1:148464037-148467852 GCF_010883055.1 Belonocnema kinseyi | reverse complement strand
CCCCCCCCCCCCCCCATTTCGATCGCTAATATCTCGGTTATCAATGTGGCGCAAAATTTTTTTTCTATGGCGCATATGAGCCAATTTGAAGATCTTCAAGATCATTTGATTTAAAATTTGATTTTTCAAATGAGGGTACTAGAGTAACCTAGAGTAACCTAGAGTAAGAGCACCAATTTTGGGCTCCTCAGCCCTATTATTGGCATGCCTACATCCGAAGAGAATTTCTTTTATTTCGGCTGCATGCTTCCTTGTCTTGAATAACAACAATATGCATTGTATGTAAAAATAATAGTAGAATTAGATTAGTTAAGATTGATTAATTAACTGTGTGTAAGAAAGCTCACCATTACTATAAATAATTCTGTAAGAGCGATTAAAAAATAGGATTAAAACAATTAAATGAAAAGTTTAAAACGATGGAAGATCTTTCCTGTGATAGAAATAAAAGATGTTAAGCCATATAAAAGTCTTTGAAAAATCAAACAGAACAATTATCGTGATCTTCATATTATCCATTGCTGATTTGCGACTGGTTGTTACCTTAAGGATAGCATTAAGAAAAGCAATTGGACGGAAATCTTTCAGGGAAGTTGGCTCAGAAATTTTAGGATTAGGACTAATAACAGCTTCTTTCAGATGTACAATGACATTTGATACAAAGAAAAGTCAGAGTCATTCACTTTTGAATCAAGAGGGGTAGTGGAGGACGACGATAATAGTTGTGGAACTGAAAGGGTAAAAAAATCTGTATGCGGTCATCAGACGGAAAATCCGAGGTGAAATCCCTAGATCTAGGTTTGTACTTGTGCGGAATTAGTTTTAACGTCTGAAGATTATACTGAATTATTTCTGTAAATTTATTTATTTTCTTTCTAAATATATCAAGCAGGATGGAATAGATATTATATTACAAAAAAAAAACGTATAAATTAAAAAGATAAACTGAGTCTGTAGTATCCTATGATGTGTCGGAGACTTTCAAATTTTACATTACATCAAGCCATATTAAAGAGTTGCTTGAATGTTTGCACGAAGAGGAAGGTTTTCGTTTGCTGTGTGATTAGGCTGGCGATTTTATTCAACACAAGTTCTTAAAGTTTCGGGATTGACGAAAAATTAACAGTATGAACACAGAAATTTCCAATCTTAAAAAAATTCTAAAAAATGTTGAAAGTGCTCTAACTTTTAAAATTTTTATCCACAATTGCTTCTTAATGAACTTGACCTTCAGTTTAGGATATCTGGATTGACCATTGGTCAATCTAATCTGTCAAATCTTTCGAAAGATACCAAGTAGACCGACTAAAAAAATTTAAATGCATAGAAACACATACAGACATATTCGCGAAAACCTGTTTTTCGGATTCAGAAAGTATCAAAATGTTGACAATTGACAAAAACGTTCGGAGTAAAATTCTACACAAACCAAATACCTTCACTAATAAAAATTTAAAAAAGGCAACACATACTAATACACATGAAATGTTTCTAGATAGTTCTAGTTTTGACATTATGATTTAATTAGTTATGAGTACTGTATGTTATTTGACGTGACGTTACTTTGTCTATTAACAACTTTCACACTATTGTTTTATTTTTTTATAATGAACAATATATTTCTTAATCGCGTTCTCATATTAAATCAGCTTCTAAATGCCGTGTGGACGTAATCAATAATAGGTTTTTTTTCGAGTCGCTCCAACTGAGCACTTTGTAACCAAAAAATGTTTTGGTTGTTTTGTGAAATGGGCAAAGATGGATCCATCGGAAGCTACGACCACGGTTGTTTACCAACGATAGATTCCGAATCAAACGAAAGTCCTGCATCATCCGATTGCATATAACAAGATTGCAGATAGAGACAGAAAAGAGGGTATTTGGCATCTCCTTGGACGTTTGCACGTAATCCCGCCCAAGCACGAATTATTAGATAATAATTTTTCGCCTAATGACCTCGAAAAAACTTTCTATACATTCCCACTTCCAGACTCATCATAAGCAACTTTCAAGTCCTCTTTTAATTCAACATTTAATGACTCTAACTCCTTTTTCGATGATTTCACACCTAAAATACTTTCAAACCAAGCAATTGAAATAAAATCGAATATTGTGGGGGCTTATGGACTATCAATAAAAATGATCATACTTAACCCTCGAATTGGTTTTCATTCAAGTCGGTATCCTTCCAGATATCTGGAAAAAGGCTGTTGTTTGCCCAGTTCCAAAAATGTCTAAGCCTACTCACCCGTAAGGCTTCCGCCCAATTTCTATTTTATGTGCGCTGTCTGCACCACTTGAAAAAAATTGCTTACCGTTAACTTTAAAAACTTTTAGAAACATCTGATGCTCTTGACCCAATGCAGTCAGGTTTTATAGCAAAACGTAAGACTCCCACTGCTTCCATTAAAGTAACAATGTATATGAAATTAGCAATGGCTAATAGGCAGTTTAGGTGCCACTTTGATAATCGATTTCACGGAATTATTAATACTAGTGGTGGGGTTTCTAAAAGGTGGGACGTTAAGTTGCGGGTTCCTCAGAACTCCATTCTGGCACCAATCCTCTTCAATTTTTTAAACTTTTTTTTAGAAAGTGAATTCCAACACTGCAGCCACCACAAATATGATGACGATTTTGAAGTGTACTAATCGGGACCAATTTTCTCTCTAAATATATTAATTGTTCTATTTCAGGAGGATAACGATCGCTTAGTCCTCAAAACTTTTTAATGATAATAAGGAAATACCTAGAAGAAGAATTGTAGCGAAAAAATATCTTAGCTTTTAAGTATTACTTTTATCCTAAATACCTTCGTTTGGAGTAAGTTAAATTCGATAAAGTTTAATCAACTATACAAGTGATAATTCTGTAACTAAAAACTTTTTTTACAACAACTTATGTGTTTCTATCTTGAAATTATAATGATTGTTGACGTTCTATGGCCAGTAAATTTAACAGATATGAATATTTTGACGTGCATATGGGATTAAAAGTCTGTTTCCTTTCACTATATTTATTTAAACGAACAAACAATGAGCTCTTATCGGGTAGAAGTTATAAAAAGTTAGTACACACACTAGACGTTGCTCGTGCTAGTTCATAACACTTACTTGAAAAAGGACGATTTTGGTTCTCTATCATTTTGTTTTCTAAAAAAATGAAGATTTATACAAAAGTTCTATTCCTTGCATTAGTTGGTTTTCCGAATTTTGAATGTAAGTTTAACGCAATAATAAAATTATTGTATATGATCACTATGACACGGATGTTCTCAGACTTGTCTACTGAAGAGCTTCTAATTACAATTTTTCTTTTCTAAAGTTTCCTGCTTTAAAATTAAAGTTTTTTTTATTTACCGCCATTCTTGAGGACGCTTCAATTTATTGTAATATACAAGAACTGTCTAGAAATATGGAATTCTCCATAAGACTATCGCAGTTTTCGTGAGAATTACGAAATATTCTGTATTATTAGTCCTCGCGGTTATTTTGATGAAATAATCTTTAAGACAATACAGTGCCGAATAAACTAATAAATAAAAACGTGCTTTACATTTTTAAATTTAGAATTAAAACGGCAAAAATTAAACGACTTCAAAATGAATGTGCGTTAATTCTAAAATAGTATATGGACTGCTTCCCCCCGTTCTCCTCATAAATAAATACTTTAAACAAAAATATGTAACGTACACTAAGCAAAGATTAGATGAGAATTTTTTCACGTATCAGAAAATCGTAACTGTCTTGATAAATTCTTACAGCGTTTTATTTTCGAATACTTAGGAGATGACGCATTTATCGTAGTAGCAGTAT
>NC_046659.1:148452638-148463937 GCF_010883055.1 Belonocnema kinseyi | reverse complement strand
GTAATATATTAGTTTGAATAAAATTATTGTAAGTAACAAATTAAGTACAATATGAAATAAACTTTAAAATGAAATGATAAATGGTAATAAAAAACTGCATTTTTAATTCAGCAAAATTATTTTTGGATGAAAACGAAGAATTTTCAACCAAGAAGATAAACTTTCTACTAAAAAAGAATAAGGTGGTTTAATTTTCAATTAGGCATAAATACATTTTTAACCAAAGAAATAAATCTTCAACAAAAAATACTGTTTTTTAAGAGAGTTGTTAAGAATTCAATCAAGTAGTTGAATTTTTAATCAAAACATGTGAATTAAAAAAAAATTGAATAGTCAAATTATCATTGAAATGATTAGTTTCTAATAAAAAAATTACTTTCAACCAAGAGATTTATTTTTTCAACAAATTGATAAATTTTAAACTGAATTAATGAAGCTTTAACACCAAAAATGAATTTTTAATAAAATAGGTTAATCTTCAAAAAAGTATAGTGAAATTTTCAACCAAGAAGATTAATTTTCTACCAAAATGAACTACTGCAAAATACAAACTTTTTTTTACTTAAATGTTTAGAAGACATTATAGAATCTATTGGGACGTAGAAGAATTCTTTCACAGGCGGAGAAGTTCAATTTATTTTCAATTTTAATAAACAAACGATTATTTAAACAATAAAAAATGTTTGTTACCACCGAACAATTTTTTAGCATAAATTATACTTCGCAACAACAATTTGTACAACGCAATTATTGAATTTTGATAAACCGTTCGGGAGAAAAAATATTTTAGGGGAGTTATTTTGATACAAAAAAAATTCGCAAACTGTATAAATTGATTGACAATAGAACTATCGATTTAAAAAATCTTAGGAAAAAGTCACGTCACTAACTTCGCGATTACGGTCTGTTTTCTTTTAACTGGAAATTTCAAATTTGCCCTAAACGACAATGCCACTCACGTAAGATTTTTCTTGATACGGCAGATATGGAGTTTATTATAATTTCAATACATCTTTCAGTTTTAATAAGAAAAGCAATTATGAATTAATAATGAATTATAAAAATAAACTTAATTTTGTAAAAAATAAAACAAATCTCTCTCACGGAAGGACACTGTTTGAAAGTGGATATATTTTAATCTCGCCCGTTGACACTTATTTCCCTGGTTCACAATGTTTCTCAACAATCTCATTCAACATTGGACACAGTATAAAAAAGGAAATGTTACAATTTCACAATGCGAAATTGCTGCGGGGTGATGCCCCATATTGGTATACCAAATGGCTATCTCAAACTGGACCATCTAGTTTGTATCCCACTATCCATCGCAGAATGAAAGAGGATAGCTTACAAGTTGGGAATTGTATAATTCGCCATTTTTAGTTCACATTAAGAAAACGTAACGTCTACCAAATTGTAAGCGAAACCTTACAATGTGGAGCAGTAATTTAAACAGCGTGTAGCAACGCTATTCCACTTCAAAATGTCAAACTGTAAAAGCTGCTTCATGCCTTGCTAAAAATGGTATTTCGACCAGTATACTTTCAGATTACTGGTACACATTGCATTTAATACTATAAAAACTGCTTTTTTTTACAGAGGGTATGCTCTGAGTTCATTTTTCAATCATTTCTTCCTTAACACACTCTTCCGCCTCACCCTTTATTTTCCTTTAAGGTGCACATTATTTATCTGGGTTCCATGCGTGAATTGCCTTGTCATTCGAAGGGGAGAATAAGAACAAACCTGAAACTAGTAATTTAATGAAGAAAAATCTGTGCCAGCCCTCCCCGGCTTCCTCTTCCTTGAAAAAGACGGTTTTGTTTTCTTGAGTACATAGTACATTCTTTTTTGAACTTTGATTTTTCAAAACTTTAGGTTATACAGTACAAAATATTTATGCGTTAATGTCAATTTTTCTTACAAAATCAGTTGCAGGTGGAATAACAGGACTTCCTCCATTGCAACAGAACACTATATTCGTAAGAATGTGGGATGGCACTATTTATCGTGGTTGGATCCACCGCATGCCGGATACACACGTACCCCGGTTCCTGAGACCAAATAAAGAGCCGTTCTGTACTGATCGTTATTATATACGGACGGCACAGTTTCATAATTATGCTTTCGTGCTCGGTCGTTTGGGTCCATCTCCTTCTTATATTGATCATTTGCATATTCCTATAAACGCTTTTATAAAAATAGGCAATAACGAACTCTATTCAGCGATGAATTTTGAACTGTACGATAAAGATGAACATAACCATACCAGTGCATGCGACGGTGTAGAACCTAATTTCCCAGAAGCCAACCATATCTACGTAGCATTCGCACACAAAGGTGTCTATAGATCAGTTTTGCAGTAGTTATAATCTTGATCAAAGTGATGAGATGGATTCGACTTGTAATTTTCAAGACGAAGGTAGAGATTTTTGAAACCTGTCAATTTTATTTTCTGGATTTATAATACTTACCTGACACAATATTTTCACCTAGTTTTTTCCATTTTCTTGTTCTGTAATTATATGCATAAATTGTATAAATAAGAGTTGCGTAGACGTGCCAATACAAACAACTCGTGTTTGCAGCGTATTAAACAGTGAAAAGCTATTTCTTGTATTCCTGAAAACTACCAGTGTCAAAATATTTCAGAGGGTTTTACAGTATTTCATCTAATAATGAAACGGAAGAACATTTTACACATAATTTCGAAATGCAGTTTATTAAAGCTGTTTAGAAGCATACTAAAATCGTTGTTTGCTAACCAAGGATTACTCACTAAGTCATTTGACAATATAGTTCTAATTGCTTAATCAGTTTTAATTTGATTAATTTTATTTTTTTTGTGAGTAGAACGTCTTTTGTATCTAAATGTCATGAGTTCACAGAACAAACTAAAGTTAAATTTCGCTGCATGTCAAACTTCCCGCTATTGAATTTTATATGCAATTTGTCCTTAGCAGCAATGTGAAAACGGCAAAGTACGATTAAATTCAAGCTATAAAACAGGGCAGCAAATTTAAAACAATGCAGGCAAAACAAAAGTTGAAATTTGTTGCAGATAGAAATTGAAACGGTTTAAAATTAAACATATTTCGGCGAAAGTTTTACCGAGGTTAGGATAATAATTCTGATCTCGTCTACTGCGTCACGCTGAAGTGAGCAAATTTCGGTCAAACATGTAGAATCAACAGCAAAAAAGAGAACAAAAAATGTCCTTGCTGATATATCTCCGCCGAAGTAAATTATACTATTGTAGACAAATTAGAACTTACTCAATACCATTTAGAAAAAAGCGCAAAAAGCAACTGGACAGGTGGGTATCCCCCGGTCTCTCCAATTTAATGAAGTTAAACGACGATAGATAGCGCCTGCGTCGCAATTCTTCCTACATGTCGAATAAAAATGGAGCGATCATAATACTAAACATTATCCAGGCAAGGTTAAAAATCGGAAATTATCTTTGATTTATGTAAAGTTTATCTGGCTAGGTTAATTTTTGTTGTGGTGAATCTTTTACCTAAAATCGAGCTTACACTTTGAATTGTCTGTCAATTCATCATATACTAGACAACTGTAGTCAAAGTGGGGTAGAATTAGCTTCTTGACCAAAAGTATTCGAGTGAAGGTAGGTAAAGGGCTTTGATTCCTCTATAGTTTTTGTAGAATTCTGTATGTTTTTCTCGCGATGCTCTGTATCTCTTTGTTTCAGGACATGGTTCGGTTACGAAAATATTGTACAGCTTTAAAAACTTCCGAAAAAGGGATTGTGAGATTCTGAATACAATGGGGTGAAAATAATGCCCCGAGGATAAAGTTATATATATTCTCCTAGAGTAGAGCAAGTAATCTAAGTATTCAAGGAATTGGTCCCAATAGGTAAATTCTGAAATAGCCCAAATATTTTAGCTGCGACGTAAAAGTAGACTTCCAAGGTCAGAGATAAACCAAGTTGAGAGTAGAAGTCCCAGGCACTTTTTATTCGAACAAGAGTTAAATCATTTGATTACAGAATTTGACACGTCAAAAGTTCTTAAATATTTCAGGAGTAACTTATGTTTACTCATACCAAAAACCTTTATAAATGTAGCCACAGCAACAATCGTTATCTCAATATTATAGAAGATCCTTTGTTACTTCAGGTGTCACTGGACTTAGATATTTCGGAAAATTTGTATAGTTGCTAGTGAACAATTTTTTTAACGCGTTTACACAGTGCGCGTAAGATATAAATTGGCTAAAAGTCTTTCAGAGAATAAGGCTTACAAATTTCAGATTTGGACAAGTAACAGCCAGTTACCGATATCTGGAAAGATACCAACCTTAATGGAAGAATTATAAATATGCGATAAAATAGGAAAGATATTTGGAAGGCCTAGTTTAAACATTTTGATTGATATGTCATCAGTTGCAATATAATTCGACTTAAAAAATAAGTGAGAGGACTTAAATATTAAATTAAAAGGGATAGTGAAAAATTATGATAACAAATCTGGAACTGAGAATGTAAAAAAAGTCTTTAAAAGTTAATCAGGTTGAAAGTTAGTAGTTGTAGGTTTTTGCATCAGGAGTTACTCAAGATATTTTTCTTTATAAGTGCATAACAAGCGGTGGTGGGGGCGGTAAACTGGGAGTTCATGGGTAAATCCCCCCACAGAAGAAAAAAATGTACTGATTTATAGGATTTGTAGTTATGATAAATATTTAAAATTTCAAATTACAAAGTATAAAATTGTAATATTACATTATTATTAAATTATTTAAATATATTAGCTGATGCCTTGACTTAGTTTCCACTGATTCTTTTTCATACAAAGAGAAGGCAGCAGGTGTCGATTGGCGATAAGAAATGTATTTTTTGCGTGAAGAAAGACCCAGGACTTCTATAGAACAAACTTTCAATAAAGTGAAATAAAGATTTCGTGATATATTTGGAATCTTGTGGCTGCTAAACAGACGTACAATACAATAAATATAAAAGTAACCACACGAGTGCACATGAAGTTGTAGAAGCTAATGTACCATATGCCAACCATATATCCTTATGACAAATTTTTAATATATGTATATATATATATATTGTCTTGGCAAAGAAAGGAGTATATAGATCAGTTTTAAATTAGATTTAATCATGTTGAAAGTGATTGGTAGCATTAGACTTGTAGCTTTCAAGTCGTAAATGTAAACTTAACCATTTGCAGGATTGAGAAGTGAGGTAAAGAAGTGAGATTGCATATAAATATTTAGAGGGAGTAATTTTTAAAGCATTGTATAAAAAAATACTCAAAGATCACTGCTGCTATCAACACGCGTACCTCTCGCTGCTACGCCTTCATAAGTTGGGACAGCATTCAGAAAGCACAATTAACTTAGTACATTTTTGTGTTTTTTTAAAAACAAATATCGTAGAAGATAAGGGGTAACATTTTAGTCAGCAAATTTGCATGTGGTTGGCAAGGTTTTTGGATGGCAAGGGTTTGTATACTGTTTTATGATTAACAGTAATTTTAAGCGGTCCCAGAATTCGTAAAGGGAGAGATTAGTGATAGGATCAAGGAAAATGTAGTTCAAGAAAAATCAGTCGTGTTTACAGTGTAAAATAGGTTATTGCCTTCAAGTTTAATATTTTTAACGTTTATCCAACTTTACTGGTAATTTATATCACAAAAAGCTTTGAAAAGTGTGTTGTTAGAGTCGCGCGTCAGTAAATCGCTTAAATGTAAAAGCCTTAGTCAGCGTAGCCATACGTGTAAATCAAATAATAACAGCCTCTATTGCAATACGCTAACTTATAACAAAAGACAATTTTAATGATATTCTGGTACCAAGTAGCCTATCACAATTTAAGCTTGTCATCTTTGACAGTATTTTGTTCTGAGCATATCATAATATTTAGTTTATACAAATAGATAGTCACAGTAAAAGTGGCCACATTTCGAAACCTTCCCTAGCTCCACAAACGCTTGCTAGTGACAGAAGAAAAGTCAGAAACAAAAACAAAACTATTTTCAAATCATCACTTCACAAGGTGTCATTTTTATCAAACTTGGAGTACGAAACTTCACCTACTATTAACTATTTTTATAGTTTTCAGCAAAAAAAAATATTCGACGAACTCTATACACCAACTACGAGCGAGATAGGACACCGTATTGAAATTAACTACAACAAAATTGATGCTAGAGATTTTACTATGCTTCCCTTTATGTAACGATGGATATCAAACTAGCAATGGATAATAGGGAGATAAAAATTGTTGTGCTGTTTGATTTTCAGAAGACTCTCGATATGGTTAATCATAAGTTACTCCTGCAAGAGTGACATTCTTAAACGTCTCTAACTCTGGCCTAAAATGATTTAAGTCCTGATTTAATAATAATCGCTCTCACAGAATTATTAACAGTAGTGGTGGGCTTTCTGAATGGTGGAAGGTCAATGCAAGCGATAAATCTTTAATTAAAAATATCATTTAATACATTTTCTGCGTTTCTATAAAATATGATTAGCTAAATTTAATCCTACCATTGTGATATAAAAATGTATAAGGTTCTTTGTACAATAAATTGAACAAATATGAATATTCTTACGTAAGTACAAGACTAACAATTTTCTTTGTTTCACCATATTTATATAAAAGAATAAACAGAGAGCTCTTATTGGATAGAAACCATAAAAGATAGCACATACGGCAGAAGTTAATCGTATCAGTTCATAACAAATTCTTGAGGAAGTTCGGGTTCTGTTTACTATCATTGTCTTATAAAAAATGCAGATTTATACGAAGGTTTTATATCTTGCGTTAGTGAGCTTCATGTATTTTGAATGTGAGTGTAATGAAATAATAAAATTATTATCTTTGATTTACAGTTGGAATTACCAAAAATTCCCTAATATTACCGCTACAGGTTGTTTTGACGAAATATTCTTGAATATAATACAATGCCTAATAAACTAATAAATTCGAAAAATAAGTTAGTTTTTCCAATTTATAATTTAAACCGCATAAACTGACCGACTTAAAACTGGATCTAATTTAATTTTGTAATAGTATATAAAGGTATTGCCCCGCTTATCTCGTACATCACTACTTTCAATGAGAATGTGTAACATACAATAAATAAAGAGCTCACTATGTCAGTTTGAAGAACTAGCAATTATTATTAGAGTACCTAGTATATTTTTTCTTCAAACATAAATCAATTTTAAGCTTTTAGAGATAAACAATCTCAAATCTGTTTCCCCAAGGTTAGATTATTTTAGAATTGCACATAAATAACCTTTAATTTTTAATCGCTAAACGAAGATAAGCATTGCTAACGTGTGCATTAAGGTGGATCAATCAATAAAATTTTAGAAATGGAAAACAGACATATCTATAAATGTAGTATACAAAGGTCTAGAAAAGTATGAATAATTTAAATTAATTAATAATAACTTCTAGTTTTTGAATTTCAAAAAGGTTAATAAAGAAAGTAATATGCTCATAATTTTATCATTCTTGTAGATGACACGTTTTTTCCACGTGTCAGAAAATCTTAATGGTCTCGATAAATTCTTACAGCTTTTTATTTACAATGCTTAGGATATGACAAATGTAGTCGAATATTCGGGTATTTTCGAAAAAGATTTAAAAATAAAGATTTATTTGCTACAGATAACGTTGGATTCACAAAATAATATTACTGCTCAAGGTTTCTCTGTTTTTTATCATAGTCTTTATTTTTATAAGAATCACTGCTGCATACAAATCAGTTACAGATTATAATAATAACAATTATTATTACATGATTTTCAACTTTGGTTAGTTATACACTTTCGAAGATCTTAATTATAAATATATTTTCCTTTCCAATATCGCTAGTATTAGATTTTTGTAAAATCCCCCATCCCCGCAACCCCCCCGTTTTGTCAAATTTTCACGTTTTTGGACATACCCAATTCGAAAAACTGGAATTTAAGGATTTGTCTGTTTTTTCGTCTGTAGTTTTTTAGTTTTTAGCACGATAGCTATGAAAAGAATTAACAGATTATGATATGCCGCGGTCAAACTATGAAAAATACGACAAAATATAAATGCACAAAAATTGCGGACACAAAAAGATCTTTCAATTTATTAATAATTTATTATGTAGAGGACACATAGTTTTTGCTTCATTCGTAAAAAAAGAACATTAAGAATGAAAAAATGAAATTTTTGGACAAGTAGCGATTTGACAGAAGTTATGAAAATAAATATACAAAAGTCGCTCATCCAAAAAATAAGATGCAAATTCAATTTTTCGAAAAACTAAACACGGTACCGAAAAAAAGTTAATACTAGTACAAAATAGTTGTTAACAGAAAAAAGATCCAAAAACTTGTTATAAATAATTTTAGATAGGACAAGAACATTTTATTTTAATAGTACACAATTATATTAAGAATATAAAAATTAACTTTATGGAAAGGGGACACAAGCTACAAAAACACTTCATTTAACTGAACTCTTTTTATAAATTATATCGACTAGCATTACAAATTAATTAATTAATTTTATGAAAAAGCGACACAAGTTGCAATAAAATTTTTAATGATACCTTTTTTTTAAATTATAAGTATAAGAAAATGAAAATAATTTTTTTTAAATACCAGTACATATTGTTAATCATAGCAGTATAAATTTATTGAAACGATATACATTTTCCAGCAGACAAAATGCAAAATACTTTTTGTATAACAGACTTGAACGTACTTCAAACAAATTCACATTGTGGAAAAAATTGATTGCGAAGCACGAGATCAGTGATAATATAATAAGAATGTGTTTGTTATAGTCGAAGGAGCTTTAAAAAAAGAGAATTCAAAATCAGCAAATCACACTCGCGATGCTTTTACCTTAAATATTAAAAGACTTGCGTACAAATGTAGAAGAAGTACAAAGACCGAGATCGAGGTAAATACATCAACGAGCTCGAAGCACGAGATCAACATATTACCGGTCACAAAGCGTTAAAACCAACATTTGCTTCTGACCATATTTTTGAGTTAATTTTTTGACTTTCCATGTACTTTGTTAGCAAAAATCATGTCCAAATAATGAGCTAATTCATTCTAAGGTGGTGATTTCAGTTCTAACGTGATTCCCACTATACTTCGGTCATTCGAAAGGGTGTATAGGGACAAACCTGAAATTAGTACTTAAATTAAAAAAACAATCTTTCCCATCCCTTTCCAAATTTTCCAGTTTTCAGTACCTTCTTTTTTCTCTTTGACTTTTTTAAAGTTTCAAGAAGTTACGTTAATGCTGCACAAAATCTTTAGGTATTAATCTTGACTTTTTCTTTTAAAATTAGGTGCAGGTGGAATAGCAGGACTTCCTCCGTTGCAACATGAGAAAATTTATGTAAAAATGTGGGACGGCACTATTTATGATGGATTTATCGTCAACAGGGCCGATAGATATATACCTTTTTATATATACCGAAATGTAGTGGTAGACTACCCTGCCTTTTATATACGAACAGCACATTTCGTAATTATGATGGCCTGCTCTATGTTTTAGTTCCACCTTCCACTTATGTTCCTCGTCTTCATATTCCGATGCACGCTTTCATAAAAATAGGAAATAATCAACTTTATTCAGCGGAGAATTTTGAACTGTACGATAAAGATGAATATAACCATACAAGTGGACGCGCAGGTGCAGAAGCTAATTTCCCAGAAGTCAACCATTTATACATAGCATTGGTAAACAAAGGAGTGTATAGATCAATTTTACACTAGCTGTAAGCATGGTAAGAGTTATGTGATGGATTAGGCTTTGATCTATCAAGTCGGATGTGAAGATTTTAAAGAGCTGTCAATTTTATTTGGTTTATTTGTACCGTCAGTATCTTTAAAACTGACATGACATTTTTTTCCTGATATTTGGTAAAATCCTTTAAAATGACAAATGTTCTGGGTATGTATTTATGCCTTCATAGACACACGAAAAGTACGAAGGATGGGCACTATCTCCTAGTGCGCTGGATAAGTTACAAATGAGATTTCAGTAAGCACGTTTCGGCAAATCATTTTAAAACAGAGCTTAACTTGTGACTGTCTACATAGTTTCGTAAAGTTTGGCAGAGACTGGGGTTGACAAGATAATAAAATTAATTTTTTTACACATATACAGTTTCACCCGCTTTCATATGATTCACGATTTTTTAATAAAAACTTTGAAAAAAATTTGCTTTTTCTCAGATCTCAGATTCTTATTTTAGCTCCAGACTTAGTGTTTGAAAGCTTTAAACAAATAAATAGTTATCCAAAAATTTCATATTTTATGGAAAATTATTTTTTTGTCAAATAGCAAATCTAGATACATTGAAAAAATGATTTAGTTGTCCCAGCTCACCGTTCATTTAGATATGGTCTTCTCAAAAAGCGTAGCTGTGTCACCTAGATTTATAGCTGTTTTAGATAAATTTTCCATCTAGAAATGATTATTTAGCTAATTCATTTAGATTATTTGCAGATGCCGAATTTAGTTGAAACACATAGATATGTAGGTTGACACAACTATATTTTCTTAGGAGACGGAATACAGCTAAACGGTTGCCTGGGGCAGCTGAACCATTTTATTCAGTATATGAGTGCATAGCGGGCGATTGTTGCTGCTACTATAACAAATAATTGTAGGTTGAAATCTGATTGTCTCATCAAGAATCCGATTTCCAAAATTTTTTAATATGCTGAAAAAGGAAATCGCACAATTTACATTGAAATGCGCCCTCGTCAAATTGGCTGGAATTGCAATATAATATAGTTCAAATATTCCTGATCAAAAAATCCTTACGGGTACTAGTCCAAATTATCGAAAGTTTTTGAGATAGGTGGGGCTGCAGGCGAAACATATGACCCAAAGCGAATCTAATGTCCCGCTTTAAACTTGAAGATGAGGTAAAGATTTTTTAATAAACTGTGATCAACACAATCACTGACAATACTAGAAATACTGTTAAGATCAGTCTATCTAATAAGGGCAAACAAAATGTCTCTGTCCTGGTTATAATAGGCGAATTCGTGGCGCTGTCATGGCAATGTGAATACTGTTCGAAATATTAAAGGTGCAAGACAGCCCAGTCAAAGAATACAAGACTGTAAATCAGTCCAATTATCAAAAGAAAAGCCAGTCCAGCTACGAGGGTAGTTCAATAAGTCCTTAGAATGACCTACAGATGGCGCGCGAATCGCTCCAAATCATCTGTTTTCAGTCAGCACCACTCCCGACTAGATATATGATGCAGTCACAGTCCACATCTTCTGAGTTTACGTG
>NC_046659.1:148450797-148452538 GCF_010883055.1 Belonocnema kinseyi | reverse complement strand
ACTTCCGAAAACGCACTTTTCTGAAGGATTAAAAAAACTTGAAAAGCGATTGACCAAGTGTATAGAGCTCCAAGGAGATTATGCTGAAAAATAAAAAAAAAAATTGCCCAAAAAAAATTGTTTTTATACTTTATTCTAAGGACTTATTGAACTACCTTCGTACTAAAGGTAATGTAATGGGACTATCCTGGAAATATGAAGATTTTTCAAAATAATCAAGGCAAAAGTCATTCTGGACTACCAAGGATATTTTGTAGTCCAGATAATTGAGACAAAACTATAGACTAGTTTAACTAACAATGGCAAGACATGTTATTAGTGTAGTCAATTAAGACAAGACTATACATTAGTCCAGGCAACAAAGGCAAGATATGTTTTTATTCCTGTCAGTTAAGACAAGACTATATGTTTATATTTTATTTTTATGTTTAAGAACTGCACTGTAAAAAAAGGTTGTAGAATTTTAGTACACTAAACGTATGTAAAAAAGGGACTCACGCGCAGCAGCGTGAAATTATTGTGGAAATATCTATAATTGAACAAAACTGCAACACTCTCAACTGAAATAAAATTTAATATCTGACATAAAATTGAACATCGAAAAGTGGAAAATTCCTTCGAAATATTAAATTAACCTCAAATATTTAAATCAGTAAGGTACTATTAAAATATATATTTATAATTACGCAAGTGTAAATGGCACAAAATTTATAATTTGAAATCAGTCACTCGCATTCATACATTCCCCGAAAGTGATCGGAAAAGAAAGCTCTATCGCGAAAATTAGACAAATGTGGCATATTATGTGGAAGAATCTAAAATGACTGTAAAGTAAAGAAATTTTTGATAGAAAATAGAAATTTAGGCGAAGTTGGTAACCTTACGAAACTAGGGAATTTCATTATGTACAGCGTGAGTCCCTTTTTTACAGACTCTGAACGTAGTGATTTTCAAAACGTCGTATGAATTCACGAAAAGTCATAGAAATTAAGCTGCATGAGATTCAGAAACAAATTACAATGCAAGTGAGCTTCTTATGACTAATACTATGTCTTGCATTGTTGGTTGGACTAATCTATATGTCCTGTCTTAACTAGCAGGACTAATAACACGCCTTGCCTTTGTTGGTTGAACAGACCTATAGTTTTGTCTTAATTATCTGGACGAAAAAATATCGTTGAAAGTCCAAAGTCTTTGTCTTGATTATTTTTAAAAATCTTCACATTGCCAGGGCAGTTCCATTACATCGCGCTTAGTAGCTGGAATCGCTTTTCCTTTGATAATTGGACTGATCAACAGTCTTGTATTCATTGACTGAACTGTCTCGTACCTTCAATATTACGAACAGCATTTGGATTGCCGTGACAGCACCACGAGTTCGCCTATTATTACCAGGACAGCGCCATTTTGTCGCCTTTATTAGCTGGACTAGTCTTATTAGTGTGTCTAGTATTGCCAGTGATTGTGGTGGTCACAGTTTATTGAAAAATCTGCACCTCATCTTCAAGTTTCAAGCGGGACATTAGATTCGCTTGTGATAATATTTTTCGCGTTCAGCCCCACCTATCTCGAAAACTTTGGATTTTTTGGGGTCCTTTGTGAAGATTTCAGAAGATACTTGAAAACCTTTTATTTAAATAAAACGTTTTCAATTCATTTTCTAAAATTTCAAAGAATTTTGACGAATTTTAAGGGACATTAGACCAATTCAAGATAAAAAAAACGTTTTCAATTCATTTTC
>NC_046659.1:148449483-148450547 GCF_010883055.1 Belonocnema kinseyi | reverse complement strand
AAAAAACGTTTTCAATTCATTTTCTAAAATTTCAAAGAATTTTGACGAATTTTAAGGGACATTAGACCAATTCAAGATAATGATATGCGTTTCAAAGCGTTTCAGGTAGTTGACAAAACTTTTGAGTTATTTCATATAACTTATAGAGATTGATATAAATTGTAGATGATCTTAATGAGGTTCAAAGAACATCTATGAATTTTCACCAATTTCAGAAGATTTTATACTTATTTTAAATTGTATTTATTTCTATTTGAACTAAAAAAATATGTGCATGCACTGATCGGCAGAGCACTAAATGAATCTCATAATTAAAGGATTATGGTATTTTTTCAATGGGTATTGGATCCCACGCGTGCAGATTTATAATAATTTTAGGCGTGTTTTACTCCGCAAAAAAAAACAAGTTTGTTAAAAGGGGACCGACCTTTTCCAACGTGTTGTTAGAGAGCTATAGCCTCCTAAATTCGTAAAAAGGCTTTTTAAGCTTAGGAATGAAAAATTTCCAGTCTAGTTTCATTTTTATAAAATGTGGTATATATGAGTTTTTTTAAGACGCACATTATAAATTTAAGGTCATAATTTAAAATTTAACCATTAAGAGGGCAAATTGATACTGAGAGGCTTTTGTGTACAATTTGTAAGAAGTTAAATAGATAAACTAAAGCTTTGTCTTGGCAATGCGTGTAGGCAATATTACCCTTGAAGAATTGCCTTCTGCTGACAATTGGTCAGACCAGCATTAATTTGGTATTTAGCTGTAAGTTTAATAATTTTGATTAATATTTCATCAATTTCAATAACATTTAATTCAAAAAATCTGTACGCTTCGCGGGCACATTCTCATCGCGCGCTACATGCGCGGCTCGCTTCGCTCGAAAGTTTGAGCGCGCCTAGGGCGCGCGACGATTGAATATCGCATTTCGCGCTCGAATGGGTTACCTCGCGCTTAACGCTCTGAAATAATTACACCTCGCGCTTCGCGCTCGGATATTTATTCTTTGCATTTGGAATGCTTGAAAAAAACTTTATCAAAAAGATCTCTTTTAGATGGCAGTATTTAT